>NC_056747.1:1288474965-1288479965 GCF_019279795.1 Protopterus annectens
GGCTTTTGCGAGGTCCAGGTAGGCTGTGGACCACCTTCCCCTCGTCAATGGCCTTGGTGACTGTTTCAAAGAAATCAACCAGGTTTAAGAGGCAGGATCTGCCCTTAACAAAGCCGAACTGGGTAGGATCCAGTGTCTGTAGGTCCCCAATATCTTTATTTATGAGGTCCATGATGATCCTTTCCATAGCTTTGCAGACCATGCTAGTCAGGCTTATGGGGCGATAGTTTCCAGGATCCGTTGAGGCACCACCTTTATGGAGAGGGACCACTGTTGCTGTACGCCACTCTTTGGGCACATATCCTGTAGTAAGGCTGAGACTGAACAGCAGTTTTATGTTTGGGTTTAGCTCTTCTTGGAATTCATGTAGGGCCAGCCGGGACACCGTCTGGTCCCACTGATGCTGTGTTTTTGCTTTGGAGAGGCAGCTCTTACCTGAGCAGCTGAGATGTCAGGGGCAGCACTCTGCTGGGATAGATATTTGCCCTTTTGGTGGGGAGGGGAGAAGTTTGCTGAACCTGTCAGCTAGGATGTTGGCAATGTCTGTGGGTTCAGTGTATTTTTGTCATTTTGGACTAATTCTGAGCATATCTGGGAATTACCACCCAGGTTCCTAACATAACTAAAGAAAGCCTTGTGATTATCCTTAGTGTCCTGTGCAATTTTTCTCTCGAAGCTGGCCTTAGACAATTTTATGAAAGCCCGTAGTTTTTTGCTAATACTGATCAGTGATGCCTTCCCTTTTGGGATTTTGCTCTATCATTTAGTAGCTTCCTCCTTCTATTGTATAGTTTGTTTATGGCTGGGTCCACCAGACAGGACGTCTGCCTTTGGAGGACTGGGTCTTGGTTTTATTTGGGATCGCATGATCCATGCATTCCTGAAGGTGTTCATAGAATGCATTTATAAAGGATTCTGCGGTCTGGGCCATATTTTCCACAGGCCCGGGGGATTTGAAGGATTCCACCTTGGTTTTGAGGAGTGTGAAATTTGCTTTAGAGAAGTTTTTCACTGTGGTTTTCTGGGCAGGGGTGGGGTCGGGATGTGAATATCCAGTGAGATTAGTTTATGGTCTGATCTTACCAGTGAGGGATACACTTCTGGTCTGGAGCATAGAGTCCCCATGTTGGTGATGATCAGGTCCAGTATGTTTTCCCCTCTTGTGGGAGTGGTAACAAGTTGTTCCATAGCATTTGAGTTTATAAATTCTAGGAACCTTTGGGCTAGGGTGTTGGAGCTAGAGTAATGCTCCCAGTCTATGTTTGGGTAGTTGAAATCGCCAATATAATGGTGTTTGGAGAGACCTTCATATTTTCCAGTGTTCTCAGAAAGGCAGAGTGGGGTTCCTGGGTTTGGGAGGGTGGTCTGTAGCAGGCTATAAACTGGAAGGCAGTTTTACCCACTGTTAGTTGCACATGGATAGTCTCTGATGCTTCATGCTTTGCCACCAACCTGGAGGTGTGGGTATCTTTGATGAATATCAATACTCCCCCTCCTTTTGTGGTTCAGTCCAAGTTTTGGGGACGAAAAGCATGGTATGAGGTATAACCTGGTAGTGCTGGGGTGCTCTCGGGAGCCCTGAACCAGGTTTCTGTTACTGCACAGATATCAATGTTCTCCATGCTAAGGAGAGTTTCAAGTGCGTGCATCTTGAGGTTTAGACTTCTGGCGTTGAGTAGCATTACTCTTAGTTTCTTATCCCTTGTGATACCTATGGAGGTGGGTTTGTCTTTTGAGCCTTGCCTAAAAAAGGCACTATGGGAGTAGCAAGAGCCTTTGCCAATATCCGAAAGCCCAGGGGTGACAGGTGCAAGCCGTCCCTAGCGAAGCATCGTGGCTTGTCTAGCATATCATCCCAAGCTGACAGGCATTGGATCCCCTTTGAGTGACACCAGTACTTAAGCCAATTGTTGAAACTGATCATCTTGTCTTCATATTGTGGCATCATTCTTGGTGAGGGTAAGATGCTACTCAAGGTCAGGGTCATACCGGCCTGGGCTACATGCTCAGAGAGCTCCTTTATGTCTCTTTTCATGTAGTCCAGGGAGGTACATTTCAGGTCATTCACACCAGCATGGACAATGACTGAGTCATATTTGTACTTGCCTTGGAGTGACCTGAGTGCTTGTGTTATGTGGCGGATCCTAGCGCCCGACAGGCTGCTCACCGTGACCCTCTCCTTGTTCAGCCTGGTGAGCGGGACGTCAGTGTGCCTGACGATAGAGTCACCTATTACAAGTGTATCAGGTGTGTTGTTTAGTCTTAAGGGCTGTGACTGTTCGGCTTTGTGAGATATGTGTTGCACGTGTTTTGTTTTGGGGTAGCGGTTGCTTGGGTGTCTGCTTTGGAGGTCTCTGCTGCTTAGGCAGATCTTTATTTAGAGCCTCCGAGTATGTTCTTTTGTGATCATGTGTTTGGTTTGCTGTCGTGGTAGGTCTAGGTGAGACTGGAATTGTAGTGAGTGTGGTTTCCTTCTCCTCCTGACTGGTTATGCCAGTACTGAGTTGAGAGAGCTTAGCCTCCAGTTTGGCTATATGGTTGCATCTCTCACATGTGTTGGAATTTGTTGGGAGGAGGAGAGGGTTGTCTGTGTACATGAGGCAGTTGTAACATTGCCTCAAGATTCCCAGATTCACCAGCTGGACCGGAGAGGAGATTGACAACTGACCTTTGGACATGCTAGAATAATATTGGGAATTCCTTAATAATTGAAAACAAGGGCCAGTGGGGAGTGAGGGTGTAGTGCTTTTAATTTTTAGTGCTGACTTATATAATTGCTTTAGTGAGCAAGTGCCAGGTAACTTAAGTGCAATGTGTTACAGGTAACTTAAATGCAAAAGTGACAAACAGTAACTTTCTTTCAAGTGAAACAAGGAAATAAGTACAGTAAGCAATGCAGATATCACTAGTGATCCACAGAAGCGCTGAGAAGCTGCGTATTAGGTGGAATTAGCGTTCCAGGGAAATTACAAGCATATAAACAAAGCTAGATTCAGCAGGCCTGGATCTAGTCTATGCTACAGCAAACAAGGTGTACCAAATTTCAGTAAGATACAGTTCAAATATTCAGGCACTATAAACCTTTAACCAGAAATTCCCAGCTCAGAAGGGGAGAGTCCAGCCTCTTCTCCCACAAGAGAGCAGATCACAAACCTTCTTAATGTAAAATAACTGGCCTGAAGTCCAAGTGCTTAAACCAGAACTAATACACTTTAAGAATAACAGACACTGGGCTCTCAATCAGCAGTTGAAAGCGACCTGTCCTGCCACCACAGTGCATGCCACAAACCTTCCTAATGTAAAACAACTGGTCTGAAGCCCAAGTGCTTAATCCAAAAGACTTAGAATGATAGCTACACTTTAATCAAGTTACTACCAAGCAGTAATAAATACAATTGAATACTTTAGAGAATGCCTGGATTAGTGCTCAAGTTACACAAACAAAGCTAGATCCAGCAGGCCCGAATCCAGTCTATGCCACAGCAAACAAGGCGCACCAACTTCAGTAAGAAGCAGTTCAGATATGCATGCACTATAAGCCTTTAACCAGAAATTCCCAGCTCAGAAGGGCAGAGTCCAGCCTCTCCTCCCACAAGAGTGCAGACCACGAACCCTCTTAATGTAAAATAACTGGCCTGAAAGCCCAAGTGCTTAAACCAGAATTAATACACTCTTAGAATAACAGACACTGAGCCCTCAATCAGCAGTTCCCAACCTAGAAGGATGTAAGCTACCTGTTCTGCCACTACAGTGCAGACCACAAACCCTCTCAGTGCAAAACAACTGGTCCGAAGCCCAAGTGTTTAAACCAAAGGCTTAGAATGAGTTACACCAAGCAGTAATAAATACAATTGAGTACTTTTAAGATGATGCAAAAGTAAAAAAAAGTAGGTAGAAACACAAGTACAGTAAAAGCAGATTTTTTCTGAACAAGTGCTGAGATCAAAGAAATAGATTTGAGTGCTGAAACTAGAAAACTGGCTAGTTATAGGAAAAAAACTAAGCTAGAAGGCTTCCCTCCAACACAGAAGGGCTTGGGGGCTCAAAAGCCTACAAATAGTCTATACCACTTAACAGGAAAGGCAGGAAACAAGCAATTAATTTTTTTTCTGTTTCCCAGATGCTCTCTTTGTACACAGTAGGAGTGCCTAAAATCAGAATATGATCTCACTGCACTCAGTTGAGTGAGCAAATGAGATGGGCCCAGAAGGAGTATCCAATCACAAATTTACAAGAGGGGCGGGCAGTTTCAAGGCCACTAAGATTAACACCAAAACAAAAACAGGGAGGGTGAGTGGGACTAACTGAAGAGCAGAGTCAAAACTTCCAGTTCAGTTAATATTCCTGCAACACACAGTTAAAATCAATTTAAATACTGTATTTTTTTTAAAAAAAAGTGCAGATAAAGGTACTTAAATTCTCTTATACGTCCAGTTGAATACAGCAAGTTCTTAGCCGGCCAAAGCTGAGGTTCTTTTTTTATTTATTTTTATTAACATTTTAATAGAGAACAGTGAAATGTAAAAGTGTTATGATTGCTACATCAAATACACCTACTATAAAACTGCATTGTGAAGAAAGGGAAAAAAGTTACAAAAATAAAAAAAATACATTAATGAATATAATTAAATTTAAAATGCTAAAAATGTGTTCAAATTTACATAAAAGTATAAATGTTTCAATGAAGAAGCATTTCACATTCATGAAAAACAATCATTTACTGGACAGTAAACAGTGATTACATTGTCACAACACCCCTATTATACTTATCAATGAGTTATCCCACCCCTGGACAACATTTATAGTTGATTCTAAGCCTGGATCCATGGCACAGAGGGATGGTGCTACAATTTCCACAAAGGTGACTGGAGTTTGATTAGCAGACCAGGCACAATAGGGATCATGCAGGGAGGAGCTGAAGGAGCACGGTCTACTTGCCCCTCCTGGGGGTGGAGAGGATAGAGTGCACATAGCAGTACACTGGGTAGATGTGATTTCAC
>NC_056747.1:1288487465-1288489965 GCF_019279795.1 Protopterus annectens
CAGTCAGGCTGTTCAAAGATTAGTAACTCCAGCTAATAACAGGTTTGAGCACACCTCGCACCTCTCCTCCCAAAGGTTCCAGCAGAACCGTGCAGATGGCTTTGCAAATGAATTACAACAGCCTTTTATTACCGCAAATGAATGGCCAGCAAGCAGACTTAACACCTCAGCCCCTGGCACCACCCGAGAGGTTTTCGAGAGAGAGAGACACTGGACAGAACGGTTTTCCCATACAGAACTGAGCATGATCACCAGGAGCATAAGCGAGGCATATTACCAATGAATGGACCCCAACACCCACAAACTGGTGCGGTGTTAAATCTCCCAAACAGACCGCCTTCTCCAGCCAGGCATTTTCAGCTGCATAATAAGGTTTTCTCACCGCATACCAGCACAAAGGGCAAATGTTACAGATGTGTTGCTGGACTTAAGATTGTTCACTCAAAGCTAGATTTAAAGTGCTTATACTCAGACCAAAATATTAATGTCGTTCTCCTAGTTTACAAACTACGACTCCCCTGTGTCCCTCCCTCTAGTCACACTTCTGACGTGAAGTGGGCCTTTAGTGGGTATTGCTCAAGTAGTGTGCGCTAACCCTGCTTCCATGGCCACTACATACTCATAAGGGTTTGTGAAATGGACGTCAATCTGCTTAACCGACAACCTGCTAAAAATAATGGTTCAACCTTTCTAAAGAACAAGAGGCTCTATGCATACTGAGTAATGATAGGTCACTGAGGAGTTATGAAAGCAGACAAAACTGCGAATAGTGCTTATGGAACAAAGTATATGTGTAATCGTATAGAAAGCATGTAACAATGGGTTCTGAAGTTACTGAAAGGATTATGGCATTTTCAAAAATTGACCTTGTGTAAAGTCTTGAGCATGCGCAACAAATCATTAGAGAACTAGTTTTTTTACAAGTACACTGTGAACAGTGATATTTGGAATACTAAAGTTACCAAAGATCAGAAAAACCCTCCATTCAGACTGATTATTTCCAATAAGCATACGAAAACAAGAAAAATTTCAGAATTTCTTGACAGGTATTTTCAGCAGCCTTAATTTTCTTCACAAGATTTTATACAAGATTCTTTGGATTTTCTTAATGCTTTATGCATCAGAATTTAAAAAATGTATACTGGTGTCTTTGGACATAGTGCATTATACAGACATCCCACATCATGAAAGGGTTGGATACAATCAACCTGGCTTCTTCACTAAACCATACAGTTATATAGTACTGAAAAGTGGAGATACTGATTTCCCTCTTCTTTCACTGTCCTCACTAATAATTTCTTTCACTTTAATAAGCATTGAACAGATTAAAGGGTAACAATGGGATCAAAAAATATTTGACATTTGCTAATCTGTCCTTAGCACATGGGAATTAGAAACTTTAACTCAACTACCCAGTTTGACCAAAGTTCATTTGTATAAGCGTTATATTGATAATGTTTTTTGTGGTGTAGCAGCTCTGCAGAACTAGACAAACTTTATTACTAATATGTCCATAGCATCCTTATGCCCGGCCCATGGTGTCCGGCCAGGACATATTCACTTCTGGATACTATCGCAATCGGCGGTCCAGAATGGGTCGTCTTCATATCTGGAAAGAACTGCCTGAAATAACACTGGATTTTCGCTGGCGGCATCCGTTCTTTATGAAAGAGCGTCCACAAAGGAACAGTTTATCAGATTATCCGCATTGTCAGTGAAGAGCACATTCCACAAAGAAAACGAACAGCCAGCAAGTTGTTCCGCGAATGAAATTATCCTGAACAACTTATTTATAGCGTGTTCGCAGAGAGCTTCACAAGGCAGAGTGCTTACCGTCCATTTTACACTATAGTTTCAGGCTAAACCAATCTAAATGAGACGTCAACTGATAGATGTTGCTGATTTCCAGTTCCGATCCAGTAGGGAACGGCGCGCTTTCGATTAAACAAGTGCTGCAAATAACGAACATTATTGAAACACAAGAGGATCTAGCCTGTGCTGTTGGGCTGGCCAATTTCACATATAAAGATCTAGAACTGAAATGTCATTTTGAAAAGTCTGAACAATTTATTGTTAGCATGAATACAAACCTGACAGATACTGGTATAAAAGTAACATGTTTTCACTGTAATGGATCGTGGTTTGTCCGCACATTTAACAGGAACTTATTTATACATTTCCAACATTTATTAGCGTAAAATTGACGTTTAAAACATCATTTTTGGTTGCCATGAAATTCAATAGTATCATGGGTATCTGTAATACCTGCAGCTCTTTTATGTTGGCAAAGCAGTCGAATGACTTTCCGACCGGATTAAAGAACATTTGGGTGCTATCAGACAGCAAGACGGTAAATGCGGCTAGAAGCATAACGTGTATGTTAACTTTACAGGTTTTAAGATTTATTATTTTTAGAACAGATACAACAATTTTTTGGTGATTGTGAAACTTTTTTAGAACTTAAAGAACTCCGATGGCAACTATGCCGCAGCGCTGAAAA
>NC_056747.1:1288504965-1288589965 GCF_019279795.1 Protopterus annectens
GGAGCATTTGACCGTTGATAGGTCATTAAAAAGTATATATACAAAGTTTACAGTTATAATTCGAGAAGGCAGTCTTCAGAAAAATACAATTACAAAGGTAAACATTTCAAGGATTTGTCCTTGCTGGTTAAATTAAGTACAGAACATGGTTCATGTTGTCAGAGCCACAGGTAGGACAGGACAAAGGGGGCAGCTGCCCCTGGCACAAGGTGTTAGAAGATGAGACTGGGGGATGCCAATTGGATGTTAGTGTACTACCGGCACTCATACATAAATGCCAACACTTCTTTTATGGCCACAGCTGTGGTAGTAAACAACCTGTTAACATCTGTTTAAAGAAACCTTCTTTTCCTGTAGAAGTTCTAGCAATAGAAATGGACCATAATAAATGTGTGACAATTCTACATACGTCGGGTTCAATCCTTACCCCAGCCTTCATTCTTTACTTGTTAATTAGTTGGCCAGCTGGCTAGCTTGTTAACTGCTAATCTGGTTATGCAATTACCTGTTCACAAAAATATCTTTTTGTTTGTTTGCTCCTCAACTCAGAGTTGAAGGACTTCAAGTTAGGGGGGCACAATATTAGACAACTACACATTGTGCCAGTAAAGATAGCTACATCTCTCCATTTGGTAATGAAACATCACTTCACAAACTTCAAAGAATCCAGATATGAGCAAAATTTGTGTCTGTAATGTAAGAAAGGATTATTTTGCAACGACTGAAGAACTGGTTACAATTCTATCCTTAACTATAGAAGAATATTCAGTTTAGATTGTTTTATATGATCAGTGAATGCAGAGAACCAGGAAGAGGCATCTTAGGGCTGTAGAAAAAAATAAATAAATAAAAAGGACAGAAGTAATGCCCTTTGTTTTAGAGAATTAATTTATTTTGTTTTGATGCTATGTGATCTTTTATTTTTTTTTCTTTAATGTGATGAGTTGAAACAACAAATGTTGAATTAAAAATGTATGAATAAACTGAAACTGAACAGCGTCAGTTGCTTAGCAGGTAGCACATTCATTTTTGACATTGGAAGATCAGAAGGCTGTGGGTTCCTTTCTATTAGATGTTTTGATTCACTTTCTAATATTGATGGTGTAGTACAACATGGGGGCAGGCGAATGCACTCCTGAGAGTGGTCTCCTTTGGCTGAAATGTTAAACTGAGATCCAAGCTGCCTGAGCTGGAGGTAACTCAGGTGGATACAAAACATCACATGGCAATTATCTCAAAAAGGAAGGGGAATTTCCTCAGTGTCATGCCCAAAGTCCCCCTGGCCAGTAGGAATACCACCTCAGGACTCCCCTAAAAATAAGCCAGAGGTCTAGTGAGATTAACCTAGTCAGCAAAGCATATATACAGAAGTAAACCCTGCATGATCACACACCTGAAAACTTTACTTGGAAAGGTTTTTCTGTCTTCCACTCAACACTGTCTGCTAATACAGTACTCACTAAAGATTCACTTCTTAACCATGTGCGATCAGTCATCTGAAAATTTATTTTGAAATGCATGTTGTGACAAGCAAGACACTAGAATCTTACTTTCTATTCATATTTTGGCATCAGCAACAATTAAAAATCAGAAACAGTCCTACTAGTCTTTTAACAAACTAGGCTGTGGGTAAAGCTGCCCAGCTCTATGTAAATATTGGTAATTTTCATTTCTCTGTATCTCACTTATCTGATCCCTCTGCTCTCAGCACAGAAGCAGTGAACACTGCAGCCTCTCACACATGCAGCCCTAAGCCTAACAAAACCTTCTACGTGTGTAATTCCTTTCACGGTCGTATAATGTTCTGTTTCTACTGGTTACAAGGACGCAACACCCTCACTTTTGTCATTACTGTCTTCTGTGCATATGCAGACACATTAACTTATGCAAGCCTGTGACTTTTGGTTTGCTTTGTTCTCTTCCAACCTATAATTCCCCAGCCACCCCCCCCCCCCTACGATTATGTTTACACCTACCCTTCTCCACCCCCATCTCTGCCCACTGGATCCTCCCTCGTAACGTACCCTTATTGCAAGCCTTTATCTTACAATCCTCCCACGCTATATACCACCCTATATACATGCTCCTTTTATAACAATCTTTTCTATCAGCTCTCACACATTTATTCCCGCTCTCCCAACCTTATATCGTGCCACATCGTTTCAAATTGACACACCTTCACCATTTCTCTTTCATCGCATCCAAACTTTATAACACCACATTTTACCACATAACCTCTCCAAGATGCCCTCTTTTCAGTTTTAGCTCTCTGATACAACATCTCTTTACAAAAGTTAATCTGTTTCTCGACTCATGACATGCTGGCTATCACATGACACTTCTCATAAGTGCCGATATTTATCCTAACGCCAGACCCATTCCTCACTCCAACCCTTCTGAATCCCCTAATATTACTCTCTCTCTCCCAACTCCAAATCACATCCTGCCTTGTCCACAACATCTAAAGAGCCAGCCTCATCTATAATACAACTAATGCAGAAATTCTAGTATCAATTCTACATGTTAGCAGCCACAAAAATACATGTACAGTTGCTCTCTAGACACTACCTAATCAATAAGAAAATATTCCTATAATTTAAGATTTCTTATCCTGGGCCAACAGAAATCGCACATGCAAAACTATTATACCAGATGATACTAATATAAACTTTGGTATGTACCTAACCAGGCGCATCTATCAAATGGAACATAAGTCACATGTCCTATGCAGACTACCTTACAGCTCTATGCCTATATTTTGTCTCTTACAGACTGTTGAGGGGAGGTCTATGCCTAGCATAGAAGGTATTGTCAGACCCCACCCAGATGCACTTCTTTCATATCTGCAAAATAAACAGCACCAGAATTACCCATTCTAAAGACTTAAACCTTGCATGCGATATAAATAGGACCTGCAGGACAGACAGGAATGTATCCCAGAGACTACTGACCCCTTCTCTGGAACAGGTTCCTCATCCATGTGAAGCAGAGTTCCTCCTTAAACCAGTTCAGCTGTAACTTGGACAACTGAATAGGGGACATGAAATGTATATTAATAAACAAAAAAGGCAGAAACACAGCAAGACTGTTTGATTTTCTTTTATTTAACACACTGGTACCTCCAACGGACAAAATATAAATGCAAACAACCAATTTTATATACATGGGAACAAACCACAATTAATCCAATTAAATATGGATTGAAAAATTACAACTTATTTAAAATGTTACATACACATTTTCTGCTGCATACACATTTTTTAAAAGTGATACATACACATTTTATTTTATTAAACACAGCCATCCTAAACATTTTAAATAACTTATTTTAAATAATTCATTTAAATATAAATTGTTCAGAATTGATTAATGAACTATTTTACTAAACTTTTTTATATAAAAAATATATATCCTTTATATTAAACCCAGAAAACATGACAATACAACTCTCATTAATTCAAACATTTATAAATTTATACATATGAAGAAAAGTTACTTTACTAAAATTTCATATATTTACCTCAAGATTGAGACCCCTAGGTTTTGTTATTCGGTTGCCTGAATTTCGCCTTACTCATAATTAAATTTGATGGTGATGTATTTTTGCAACATAAGGGTACAGCTATGGGGGCTTGTTATGCTCCAACATATGCAATTTTGTACATGGGATATTTTGAAAAACTGTTCATCTATAGTACTGATTTTTTTAAGAAGCATGTATTGATTTACAAGCGGTTCATAGATTCATAGATTACCTTATTTTTCTATGTAGGGGTAATGTCAGTGAATTTGATCAATTTTTAATGGGTTAAATTCAAATAGTCCTGGTTTAAGGTTTTCTATGAAAAAAGGTGAATCTTGCATTCAATTTTTGGACGTAGTACTGTATGTGGACAGTTGGAAGAAAATTCAATATAAACCGTTCAGGAAGGATACATCAGTCAACAATTTTCTGCATGCGGATAGTATGCATCCTCCCCATTTGTTAAAATCACTGCCCCTGGGTGAATTTAAGCGCATTTGCTGAAACACCTCTGAAGAGGGGTTTAAAAAGAAATTTGTATGGGAAGCCAATGACAGGCTGGTTAAGTGAGGTTACAAGGTTGAGCATTTAAACCAGGCATTAAATGAGACATCGGAAATAAAATCTGGCAAAAAAAGCTACGAGTAGCCATAAATTAGCTATGAATAGGGATTCAGTTACCAATGCCTGTGCTGATAAAATGCTCTTCTTTGTTTCTTGATATTCTGTTTTTTCAGAGGCAATGAGAAGGGCGCTTTTGGACCTTGTGAAGATGCTACAATTGGTAATTTGTTTCCAAATTATGTTAGATTTTCATATGGTAGATATGCCAACTTAAAGGAACTATTGAATATGCCCTTAACTAAAGGCCCAAATGCTGATGTAGGTGTTTCAGCTTGTAGATGCTGTAAGGTATGCAAGTTTATTAAAAACATTTCTGGCACATTTATAAATGGTAGAAAATGTACTTGTAGGGGTAATTTTGGTTGCAATTCCTGTAGGGTAGTTTATATTGTGGGGTGTGGATGTGTAAATGTAAAATGGTATACTGGTCAAACAAAAAGAGCAGTAAAAGTTAGGATCATGGAACATTTGAGGGATATCAGTAATAGAAATTTTAAGAGTCCAGTTGCTGACCACTTTGTAAATATTCATGGGGGGAACACTAGTTCCTTTTTCTTTAGTATTGTGGCACAACCTGTGTTAGTTAGGGGGGTGATATGGTGAGAAGGTTGAATAAGTTGGAAAGTAAGCTCATTCTCAATTATGGGACCTTATTTCCTAGGGGTCTCAATCTTGAGGTCAATATATGAAATTTTAGTAAAATAACTTTTCTTCATATTTATAAATTTATAAATATTTGAATTAATGAGATTTGTACTGTCATGTTTTCTGGGTTTAATATAAAGGATATATATTTTTTATATAAAAAAAGTTTAGTAAAATAGTTCATTAATCATTTCTGAATAATTTATATTTAAATAAATAATTTAAAATAAGTTATTTAAAATGTTTAGGATGGCTGTGTTTAATAAAATAAAATGTGTATGTATCACTTTTAAAAAATGTGTATACAGCAGAAAATGTGTATGTAGCATTTTAAATAAGATGTAATTTTTCAATTGTAGAATATGAACAGCCAAAGCATGTGTTTCAAGGGAATTGAGTATGTAACAGTTTGTATAAACTGAGATGTACTGAGTACTGTGAACTCTGAACTGTGAATAATGGAAAAATACTGAACAAACAAGAGTCTGCCTGAAAGCAGGAAATGTGCCTTTTATGGAAGTATATCCGATTCTCTCTTCTGCCTGGAAATATGATTATGTGAATTGTCTTATGTTTACGGGTAAACCTTTGACTGGTTAATTGCCCTTTGTAATGATCTAATTGGTTCAGTTTTATATTTTTGTACTGTCAGCAATATCACCAGTATATAAGCTTGCTTATTCTTTTGTTCTGAGAGTCTCCCTGGTGCTTTCAATGAGGCTCCCGCACGTGTGTACTGTTAGTTAATAAAAGCCACTGAAAGAGAGAAAGAACTGTATCTGTCTTCATTCTTGAAGTAATGTACAAGACTTAACAATTGGTGCCGTGACTCGGATCTGAATTAAGAGCAAGCTGTAGCAGTCGGGAACTGAACGAAATACTGCTAAAAGGGCCCACAACAGATTTTTCTGTTTCTGTAGTATTTCTTTCATTTTTCTGTCCCTGTCTGCCTTCTAAAGTTTTATGAACAAATTTGTTTTTTATTTTATCTGACAAAGTAATGATTTCTCTCCTTCAGTCATTTTAATAGGCATGCATTTCTTTTCTGCTTTGTATACGCAGTATGAGAGTGGGGTTAATACGGAAAATACTGGCATCATACGTATGAAAGGAGAAATGAGAGTGGGGTAATAAGATTTTTTTATAATGCCTTAGCACTTGTGTTAAACAGGTATAGCTTCTTGTATGAGAGTGGGGTAATAAGACATTTTTATAACGCCTTAGCTAAACCTGTGTTAAACAGGTATAGCTTCTTGTATGAGAGTGGGGTAATGAGACGTTTTCATAACGCCTTAGCTAAACCTGTGGTAAACAGGTATAGCTTATCGAGTGACAGTGGGGTATTGAGTGAAAATGGGAGCAAGTGCGGAAAAAATAAATGAGCCAGAAAAAGGTACAATCGGGTGTCCCGGGACAGTTGTATGTTTTTAGATCAGTGGATCGCCCTTACTAAGGACGACGGCGATCTTGCTTTTCCGGAAAATGTAGTTTTAATAAAGATGTTCTGACTAATTTATGAAAAAAATTAAAAAAGAAAGGAAAAATACCAGGGTTGTGCTGGGCAGCTTTTAATGATTGGATGTGTGAGGCAAAAGAACGAGAAAAAGATTTGGTCGTTAGTAGTCTTAAGGATAGTCAACAAAAGTTAAAAGAGCAGATAAAGGAACTGCGACAAACTACTAAGAATCTAAATATAGCTAATGGTAAACGTTTAAAAGAACCACCCTTTAAGGGATTATATCCGGTACAAGAATTAAATAAACTACAGATACCTGAATCATCTGAAGATGCTAATCCATGGTTCCCCCCACCCCCTATGGCTCCTCCACCGCAATATCAACCTTCACAACTACAAGATGGAACTGTTAGTTCTACAATACAGAGTGAAGGCGGGCAGAGGGAAGAGCAAATCATTCCGGACCCCAGACGGGGAGATCAGGTGATAGGAGGGCAGTCTAGCCACCTGGCTATAGAACAACCTGACCAAATAGATACAGGCAAATCATCCCCTAGAGTAACCTGCTCTAAGACAAAGAAACAGCACAAAAGAAAAGTGCAAATGCTTTTTGACCCTAGGTCCAGTCAGCCGAAAATACCTCAAAACAGGAAAACTGTATATTCACACAAGGGTAAATATTATAAGCAATGCCCAATTGTGATTAAGGACAAGGATGGTTACATTAGTCTGGATAAATCTCATCAAAGCTTTACTTCCGATTCGAGCATGAGCTCATCAGATGAAGCAGGAGTATTTTCACTGAGGGAAGTTCCAAATCCGGCACATGCTAGAGATGTGGGACAACCGGCTACTGTAGTCGTACCTAGGGCGTGGTCGGCAGTTGATTTTCAAGCTATTACTAAATCACTTCCGCCCATTCATAATAACCCAGCAAAGTTTCAATGCGTATTAGCAGGACGCATATGTTTACAAAATCCTACTATAGAAGAAGTTAAAGCTGTCCTCCAATACGCTGTTCCAGCTGATCTGATGAAACGTATCTGGGATCATGCTAATGTCCCCACCCCAATACCAAAGCATAACACACAAGGGAAAAACAGTTTTAAAGCAGTCAGACAATGAATAGTTGATGCTATCATCGTCATAGTGCCACCTACCCCAAATTGGTCTAAGATTAAGTCAGTCATACAGAGAGAAGACAAACCTATAGATGAATACTTACAATGACTTACTGATACCTTTGAGGCATATTCCGGATACCCAGAGCCCACCGAAGGGCCAGCACAGAGCGGGCTGTCAGCTGCTTTTGTGGATGGGTTACGCCCTCAAGTGAGAGATAAATTAAAAGAAGTATGTTTGAATTGGCCTAGTCTGGGCCTGCATGAGTTAGTTCAGCAAGTACAATACCTATCTGACCATTTGGCTAAAGAAAAAAAGGATTTACAGAAAAAATTAGTACAAGCACAAATTCAAATGTGTAACGCTTTGGGCCAACCCGGTCACTGAGGTAGAGGACGAGGGTGGGAAAGGGGGAGGGGTAGAGGTCATAGTCCAGCTACTCAGAATAAACAAAACTATCAAGGTACGCAACTGACCCAACCCCAGAATCCAAGTAATCAGAATGAATGTTTCAACTGTGGCCAAATAGGCCACTGGAAAAATGAGTGTCCATATTTAGCTGAACAACCTGCACCATACACTGAGGCGCCACAACAATGGAATTCTAACTGGACGCCAAACCCTCGACAACAACCACAATGAAGGTTCCCTGAACATAAACAACAGCAGTTGTACCCCTTCCTTCCTGTGGATCAGGATGGGCCACATGTTATGTTACTGGTTAAAAATAAACCATATCCATTTTTGATCGATACCAGAGCGACTAAATCTATGCTAACTAGCAGAACGGCTATGAATATTCCACTTTCTAATAAAGTAACTAAAGGAGTAGGTGTCTCCAGTATACCAATCGAGTATTCTGAAACTGTATTCTGAAACTGTCCCAGTCCCAATAACTTTGGGACCACTGCAGGATAATGATGCCTTTTTAGTAAGACCCTCAGCACCTTTAAATTTATTAGGAAGAGACTTGTTGTGCAAAATGGGGGCCACCATTTTTTACACAGCTGATGGAGTTTATCTCCAAGTACGTTCAGACCAACAGGACACTACTTTAGCAGCCTTGGATGATACCATCACACTGCAACCGATGTGTATTCAGTCAGATTCTAACAGAAATGAAGATTTACACTCCCTAGCCTCTTACTTGTGGACAACTCATGATAATGATGTAGGATTTTTTACTTCAGCTATCCCGGTAAAAATAACTCTAAAACCTGGAGCAAAGTTGCCACGAGTACCACAGTACTCTCTGACGGCTGAGGCTATTTCTGGTATAGCCCCTGTTATTTCTGCACTAGCACAACAAGGGATAATAGTACCCACCACAAGCCCATGTAATACTCCAATATTACCAGTAAAGAAACCTGGTAAACAAGCTTACAGATTTGTACAGGATTTACAGGAAGTTAAAGCAGTTATGCCTGTCTTCCCAATTGTGCCAAACCCCGCTACTATTTTAAGCTGTATCCCACCTACAGCTAAATGTTTTACAGTAATAGGTATTTCATCAGCATTTTTCTCTATCCCAGTACATTCTGATAGTCAATATTTGTTTGCTTTTACCTACAAAGGGCAACAGTATACTTGGACCCGATTGCCCCAGGGGTATGTAGAATCCCAGACTTTATTTTCAAGGGAAATGCATAGACAATTACAAGATTTACAACTACCATCATGTTCAGTTCTAGTCCAATATGTGGACGATATACTTATAGCCTCCCCAGACAGTAACGCCTGTAAGGAAGATTCTCTTTTAGTGTTAAAATTTTTAGCCACACGAGGATTTAAAGTAAATAAATCAAAATTATAATATTGTCAAGATAAAGTACAGTATTTGGGACACATTATTGAAATGGGTTCTCGCTGGATACTCCCAAACCGTATCAGTTCTATTCAAAATGCACCTTGTCCTGTAACCGAGAGGCAACTTAGAGGGTTCCTTGGTTTAGCAGGATACTGCAGACAGTGGGTGTCTAATTTTTCAGAAATTACCGCCCCTCTGTTGCAACTCTTGAAAAAGGACATTACAGACCCTCTACCCTGGACATCACAGCATGATGAAGCTTTTCAGGCAATCAAAACAGCCCTGGTAAATCCTCCTGCCTTAGGGTTACCAGACTATTCTAAACCTTTCATTTTCTTTTCTTGCAAATGAAATAAGACTGCTCTGGGTCTCTTAACCCAGCAACACATTGGAGGATACCAACCAATTGCTTACTATAGCACTCAATTGGATCCGGTTGCTTCTGGTTACCCAGCTTGCTTACGGGCTGTGTCAGCTGCTGCCATCTTGGTAGACATGGCAGCTCCACTAACCCTGGGACATGACACTGTACTAGCAGTCCCGCATGCTGTTCAAGCCTTACTTCTGAAAACTAAAACACAATATCTTTCAAATGCACGCCTTACTAAGTATAAAATAAGTTTAATGGGAAATCCTGCTTTACAAATTAAACGCTGCCCACCACTAAACCCTGCCTCTTTAATACCAACCTCAGACAAGGGCGAACCACATGATTGTGTGCTTGTGGTCAGCTCTGTTCTTTCTCCTAGGTTAAATTTATATGATACTCCTTTGCAAAATCCTGATTTAGTTCTTTTCGTTGATGGATCCTGTTTAAGAACAAACTCCGGAAAATTCCAAGCTGCTTGGTCAACCGACTGAAGTACTGCAATCAGCACGATTACCTACAGGCACTTCCGCGCAGGCTGCGGAATTAGTGGCATTATCACATGCATGTAAACTAGCTAAAGACAAGTCTGTTACTATTTATAAAGATTCCCGTTATGCCCATGGTATTGTTCATGATTTTGGCATATTATGGAAAGAATGAGGGTTCTTAACATCCTCCGGAACACCCATTAAAAACCATTTTATATCAATAATTTATTACAAGACTTATTGTTACCTTCTGAAATTGCTGTTGTTAAATGTGCAGCCCATCAATCCAATGACACTTTCGAAAGTAAGGGCAATAATTTTGCTGACTGGGCCGCTAAAGAGGCTGCTTTCTCACAAACTGCTCAGGGTCACTTTCTGCAGCCGTTACAATCTATGAAAACTTTTGATGAAACAGTACTAAAAGCTTTACAGAATAAGGTTTCTGAATCAAAAAGAAAAACGTGGCTGGCTCAAAAGTGTTTTAAACGCTCTGATTTAATTTGGCAACATCCAGATGGCAGATTGGTCTGCCCTCTATCCATGCAAATTCCCTCATTAAAGCTTATCATTTGCCAGCCCATGTTGGGGTACAAGCTTTAGTAAAACAAATCCAAAAGGACTGGTTTGCCCCAAAGCTTTCTGCTTCTGTACAGCACTTTGTGAGCACATGCTCCATTTGCTTACAGTACAATATTTCCAAAGGCACAATGGCTCCCGCACAACCCTTACCAAAACCACTGGGACCGTTTTGTGCTTTGCAATGGGATTTTATTAAATTACCACTTTGTGCACGTTTTAAATATGTTTTAACTGTTGTTAATGTTTTTCCTGGATGGTTAGAAGCATACCCTTGTGCGAAAAATGATGCTATCTCAGTTGCTAAGAAACTTTGTTATGAATTTATACCTCGATTTGGTGTTCCTTGTTATATATATTCAGATCGTGGAACACATTTTACAGCTCAATTAATTGACTCATTGTATACTATGTTGGGCATCACTCTAAAATTTCATTGCCCATATAGACCGCAGGCATCTGGAATCATAGAACACATGAATCAAACACTGAAAACTAGACTAGCAAAAATTACTACTAAAACAGGCCTCACTTGGGTACAGGCCTTACCACTAGCTTTGCTCTCTATCAGAGCACAAGT
This sequence comes from Protopterus annectens, assembly GCF_019279795.1. NCBI lineage: Eukaryota > Metazoa > Chordata > Ceratodontiformes > Protopteridae > Protopterus > Protopterus annectens. The sequence goes on from NC_056747.1 coordinate 1,288,516,157, forward strand.
ACATCCTACAAAAGGTCTTTCTCCTCATGAAATTCTAATGGGCCATCCTATGCGTATGCCCATGACTCCACCACCATCCTTTTCTGAGTCCGATGCGTTTAATCATGATGTTATTGTATACTGCACTTCTCTTGTTTCTTTCTTACAGTGTTATCACCGCCAAGTAGCAGCGGCACAACATAACCCTGATCCTTTCATGTCTTCTGAACTACAACCAGGCGATTGGGTGTACATCAAGTCTTTCTCCAGAAAAACAGCACTGCAACCTCGTTGGAAGGGGCCTTACCTGGTTCTATTGACAACCTCTTCAGCAATACGATTACAAGGATCACCAACCTGGATTCATATATCACACGTTAAAAAAGTCGTCCCTTCCGAAGATCAAACACCTCTACCTTTCACAGCTCCAGATTCTTCACCTATTGCTTCCCCAACCTGAAGCCATACTGTTCCTGCACCTGATAATGTCTGACATTTCTCCAATCGGAACATTTCTCCATTCCAATACAATTTCACCGAAACCACCATTTCCACTAACATACTGTAAAACTATCTTGGTGGCTATTTTTGTTGCTCTCATATTTCTGCTGTGGCTATTTCTATTTTCCGCCACAGTAACACCTCATGCTAAAAGAACTGCATGGCATCCACCATTCAATACCTACCAAGCTATAAAATATACTTATGCATCATCCCTTAATGTCTCCAATTGCTGGATCTGCACTTCCATCCCTACGGTTCATGGGGGATTGATGCTAAATATAGTTCCTTTAGGGATTGAAGAGACTTGGATGAATCTGATCTACGACACATCAAGAGTTATTTCGAAACACAAAGTAGCATTACTGTTGTCTGTCCGTCAAAATGGAACTGTGTGTTTTCAAAACTTTGATAAAACCAGAGTAGGGTGGAGCCATTGCAACAAAACAGTGGTATATAACTACACTGCATAGGATTGTGTAACAGATTTCTCACCTACATTAAGAATTGTTAAAAACTCTATAGCTAACTTTTCCCAGAAAATAGAAACGGTCTACTGGAAAATGTTTGAAGGGCGTCAGAATACTGGAAATCACTTTAAGTCCATCAATATCACCATTAAAGTAGAGAACTGTTATTTTGTGTGCAGAAGAAAAGCATATAAATGGCTACCAGGAAACTGGTCTGGCAGCTGTTTCCTGGGTTACCTAGTTCCAGCTATCAGACATGTATCTACATTACCTAAGGGAAAAATTTGGAACGTTCGAGGTCAAGAAGCCTGCCAATCTGGTAGGCAAAGTTGATGCTTCATGGATCTATCATCATGACTTGGCTCATGCTAGTACCAAAGGACTGTCCCATATGGACTTGGGTGATGATGTAATATCATGGGCTGGTATAATTCCGTCATTTTGGGAAATGAGAAAGTTATCTAAACTGCTCAAAATTTTGAGCAATGCTACATTTTCTGCCTTAGAACTATTAACCGATGAACTGACTGCTATGAGGGCTGCAGTACTCCAAAACCGTATGGCCCTCTATTTCACCCTAGCGGCAAAAGGAGGAACTTGCGCTTTAATCCAGGAGGAGTGCTGTAAGTTTATTCCTGACAATCAGCACGAAACTGAAAGTCACCTTGAACTGATTCAGAAAATTTCCAGAGAATTTCCAAACTCTCAGAGGCCAGAGAGGCTGATAGCTCAACATGGGCTTGGTTAACCAGCCTGTTCTCCGGTTGGGGAGGTGGACTGTTGAAGCTGATTTTGTTAATTGCAGTATTAGCAATTGCTGCTTTCATTGTCTTATTTCTAATCAATCAAAGCACTGATGTTGACATTAATGTCTTCAAAAGCTGTGAAAAGTGCCTACATTTTATATGCCTGCAACTATGACTGTAGATAATGAAATGAAAATGTCTCTCAATGATGAAAAGACTAGTAGCATGGTTATGCTGGATTTGTGGCAAATGTATGACAGGTTAAATGATGATGCTTACACAGCATCAAATGGGGGATTGTAGAATATGAACAGCCAAAGCATGTGTTTCAAGGGAATTGAGTATGTGACAGTTTGTATAAACTGAGATGTACTGAGTACTGTGAACTCTGAACTGTGAATAATGGAAAAATACTGAACAAACAAGAGTCTGCCTGAAAGCAGGAAATGTGCCTTTTATGGAAGTATATCCGATTCTCTCTTCTGCCTGGAAATATGATTATGCGAGTTGTCTTATGTTTACGGATAAACCTTTGATTGGTTAATTGCCCTTTGTAATGATCTAATTGGTTCAGTTTTATATTTTTGTACTGTCAGCAATATCACCAGTATATAAGCTTGTTTATTCTTTTGTTCTGGGAGTCTCCCCAGTGCTTTCCACGTGTGTACTGTTAGTTAATAAAAGCCACTGAAAGAGAGAAAGAACTGTATCTGTCTTCATTCTTGAAGTAATGTACGACTTAACACAATCAATATTTAATTGGATTAATTGGGGTTTGTTCCCATGTATATAAAGTTGATTGTTTGCATTTGTATTTTGTCCATTGAAGGTGAGTGGCCGAGGTACCAGTGTGTTAAAGTAAAAGAAAAACAAACAGTCTTGCTGTGTTTCTGCCTTTTTTGTTTTTTAATATATGCTTTGGTGAAGTGGTGGAGTTTCATAGGTTTCATAGGTTCATACTAGGCTATCTGCCCTAGGGCATTTATAAGCCTAGCCAGAGTGTGTTTGGCTTTCGCCACCCATTTTAAATTAATTTTGCTATGCCCTTTTTCAAGGTTAGTATACTGTGCCTCTGTCTAACAGTGACACAGAAGTGATACCCGGGGTAAACCTACGATCTCCCATCCACTCATCAAGATTCCTCTTGAAGAGAGTCAGTGAGGGACTCTGCCTAACCTGGACTGGGATTTTATTCCAGAGTGAAGGGAGCCGCTGGGTTATGAATGTGTCCCTCCAGCATGTCCTATTTATTTCAGTGCTGAGGTTCAAGTCTCTCGAGCGTGTAGCTCGATGGGATTTGGATTTTCTGAGGTGCAGCATGTCCCTTTATTCCGGGTTGGACATGGCCTTATACGTCAGGCACAAGTCACCTCTGAGCAGGCGGTATGCCACTGAGTAGAGCTGGAGTTTCTTTAACCGGGCAGCATATGGCATCTGTTTGAGCCCTTTGATCCTCTTGGTGAGGTACTTTTGGGGTCTTTCCAGTTGCTGCAGGTGTTTGGTAAGGTACATCCCAAAAGGGGCATTGTACTCGATTATGGGCCTGATGAGGGATGAGTAAAGAGGCACGATGACCTCCCCTAAACTAGATGTGAATCCCTTCATGATTAGGTGGGCTATATAAAATGTTTTTCTAACCACTTTGGCCATGTGGTTGTCAAATGAGAGATTGCTATCAACTTGGGTCCCCAGGTCCCTAATTACCTCTTCTGTACTTAATGGATTACCACCTATGTGGTAATTTGTGGGCACTTTGTTTTTGCCAAAGGGGATGACTATACACTTTTTGGCGTTTAGCTTGAGGCCATGGCTCTGGCACCAGTTGTCTGTTTCTGTGAGGCCCTTTTGGAGGATGCTTGTGTCGCCTGGAGAGTCAATTATGGCGCCCAGTTTGCAGTCATCTGCGAACTTGGTCAGCCACAGTCCTTCCGTGTTGGCCTGTACCTCCGAGAAATATATACCAAACAAGAGAGGTCCCAGGACTGAGCCTTGTGGGACGCCACTTGTAACTGGTTTGGAGTCTGACATGGCTCCAGCAATTCTAACCATGTGGGTTCTGTCCTTGAGCCAGTTTGCAACCCATCTAGTGACATAGGGGTTTATATTTAAGCTGGTGATCTTATCTATAATGCCCGAGTGGGGTATTGTATCGAAGGCTTTTGCGAGGTCCAGATAGGCTGTGTGGACCACCTTCCCTTCGTCAATGGCCTTGGTGACTGTTTCAAAGAAGTCAACCAGGTTTAAGAGGCAGGATCTGCCCTTAACAAAGCCAAACTGGGTAGGATCCAGTGTCTGTAGGTCCCCAATATCTTTATTTATGAGTTCCATGATGATCCTTTCCATAGCTTTGCAGACCAAGCTAGTCAGGCTTATGGGGCGATAGTTTCCAGGGTCCGTTGAGGCACCACCTTTGTGGAGAGGGACCACTGTTGCTGTACGCCACTCTTTGGGTACATATCCTGTAGTAAAGGCTGAGATTGTACAGTAGTTTTATGTTTGGGTTTAGCTCTTCTTGGAGTTCATGTAGGACGCAGCCTGGGACACCATCTGGTCCCATTGATGCTGTGTTTTTTTGCTTTGGAGAGGGCGGCTCCCACCTGAGCATCTGAGATGTCAGGGGGGCAGCACTCTTCTGGGATAGATATTTGCCCTTTGGGTGGGGAGGGGGGGAGAAGTTTGCACTGAACCTGTCAGCTAGGATGTTGACAATGTCTGTGGGATCAGTGTATTTTTTGTCATTTTGGACTAATTCTGAGCATATCTGGGAATTCCCACCCAGGTTCCTAACATAACTAAAGAAAGCCTTGTGATCATCCTTAGTGTCCTGTGCAATTTTTCTCTCAAAGCTGGCCTTTGACGATTTTATGAGTGCCTTTAGTTTTTTGCTAATTGTTGTGAAGAACATATTATTTTAACATGTTGTGAAGAACATATTATTTTAACATGAAATGTTTCCCTGGTTTGCAATTATGTCGCTAATGGACACAGGCAGCCTGTAAATGGTTTACCTCCCAGGCCCCTGCTTCTAAATGTTTCACCTTTCAAGCCCCTACTTCCACTTATCAAGGGTACCAGAACTTGTCAGAGATTTGGGATGCATGGCTAGGCTTAACAAGACCCCAGTGGTTGTTAGCCTAGAACATAGCTATGAACCTATGACCATCGGTACTCCCTTAGAACATTCTACTCACTTTAAAACCTCCCTACAATCGATGAAAACTGCTTTCCTTTACTCAACTAATACCTTTATCAGCTAGATTACATAAATCTTCACCCAATGAAACCATCATGGATTGAATACTAATCAACAATCCAAGAAAAATTATCATAATCAGGAGTAGAACCAGACTGCCTCAGTGACCATCATCCTACCTTTACTATTCACACTCACGCATTCGCTAACAAGCCAGCCGTATATAGTTATGTAAGAAATCTGTCCAAATTCAATGCTGATACTTCAAACAATACATTAGCTCAATTTAAGTGGAATATCCTAAAAATTGTCTCCCTAGATGAAGCTGTTACTCACTTTGACCAACCATTTCTAGCAATATTAAATGCACAACCCCCATTAGGAAAACGTGTGTCAAATTCAATCCTGCTATTTGGTTACCAACACCTACTAAGTTACTTGTGAAACAAAGAGGCAACGCTTAGCAGCATTAGAAAGCTAATAAAACCCCTGTCACTCTGTAATCTGTATTTGTACAAGGTTGCTAAGGTCTGGAACTCCTTACCTGTATCCATCAGGTCTATACCCTCCGTCCCATCTTAAAAAACACTCTGAAAGACTTCTTAGCTAAAATCCGTCTCTGTTCTTGCTCAAAACTAGGATAAACTATATCCCTAACTGTGAACAAACACCTTTTCACTTCTTATACCTCCTTACTCTCCCTTCATTCACGTACTTCCTTACTGCTAATTCTCTTCCCTGACTTTCTCTAAATATACCATAAACCTGTTTTTCCCTCACTTCATATTGCAATTCCTGTTTGTATTAGACTAAGTTACCTTTGATTTCTCTACAAACTGTCTAAAATTTCTCTAAATATCAAATGATTGTCCTTGCATCATTTCTTTACCAATATTTTTATATTATGCCTAATTTGTTATAATTATTTAAACTGCAGATGTTTTCATTTTATTTTTGAATATTGTAAAATTTTTGTTCTCAAACTGTTGTGCAATAATTTGGAGCTTCTCCCCCGAGTCTCCAGTAAAAATGGGCTTCTACGCAGTCAGACTTTCCTGGCAATCAAATATATATCCTATTTAGTCTGTAAAATATCACTAGAGCACAAGTTACCCAAGGGAAAAAAAATTGTTCTCAGACATGCAAAATCTCCACAAAATCTTTGGTTAGGCTCATCTCAGCTTCTTAAACCAGGTAACCTTCCCAAATCAATCCAAATCCCAAAGAAACTGCCTATAACATTGTTAACGCTTTTAACAACCAATTTACCTTTCCTGGCACTTCTGTTACCAGTGCTAGCCCCATAAATATCATACACCCTATCCTAACTTAGAGCTCAACTCCTAATCCTTTCTCTACTCTACCTATCTCTACTTCTAAAATAAAAGCATATCTCCTCATGTTAGATCCTACAGCACTTTCACCAGATAATGTATCCTCAGCATTCCTCAAACTAGCAGCTACAACTATAGGATACAAAATATCCATTCACATTTACAAATCCACTCAAGAAGCATATGTTCCCCTCATTTAGAAACAATCTCATATCATTCCATTGCATAAAGGGGGCTATCCCACTGAGAAGAACGACTTCAGACCTATAGCTATCCTATTTCCGCTGTCTAAAATCTTAGAAAAGTGCACCAACTCCCAAGTACTTCACTGACCTCTTATCCAATAAACCTCTCTCATCATCGCAATGTGGTCTTCGCTCATTTCATTGCACAAACACTGCTCTCCTGTCTTTCATTAACTCTATACACCATCACAGAAAAATAATCTAGTAACTTCTATCTTCTTAAATCTATCAAAAGGATTCAACACTTTTGCGCCACAAATTACTCCTCAAATTTGCTAACTTGGGGCTCTCTTCTAACTCTCTCTTGGTTTCATTCCTACCTTCCCAATAGGAGTCAAAGCGTAAAATGGCATTTTGACATCTTCTCTTTTCTCCCCACATCAGAGAGAGTCCCACGGGGCTCGAACCTTGTGCTCCGTGGCAAGAAAACAAAACTTATGCTCTTCTTTCCCAGATCCCTTTATAGTACAAAACCTAATTTTCCTGTCTTCTCATCAAATGGCACTGTGATAAATGTAGTCTCCCAAACCAAAATATTAGGAATAATGACTGATGACGAACAGAAATTTGATATTTACACCCTGGAAGTGGCCAAGAAAACACACCAAAAATTGGGCATGCTATACAGAGCAAAAACTACTGTACAGCAAATTGGGGAAGTCAGAAGAACCTGAGAATAGAGACAGAAGGGAAGATAGTGGAACACGTAAACAGCTTCAAGTATCTGGGAGGAGTAGTTGAGGAGAAAGGTAGTCTGAATGAAGAGGTCAAAACTAGAATCAGAGGGGGTGCAGCAGAATCAGAGGGGGTGCAGCCAACTGGCACAGAGTATCAGGTGTAGTCTAAGACGGAAGAATGCCAAAGAAGCTGAAAAGTAAGGTGTACAAGACAGTGGTGTGACCAGTACTACTGTATGGTACAGAAACCTGGGCAGTAATGACAGAACAGTTGAAGAAGCTAGAGGTGATGGAAATGAAGTGCCTGAGAAAGGTGATAGGATGCACACTGTGGGACAAACGAAGAAATGAGGACATAAGAGCAAAAGCCAAAGTAGCTCCAATTGCAGAAAAGATCAAACAGAACAGATTACGATGGTTTGGACACACATGTAGAAAAGCAGACACACATGTAGAAAAGCAGAAGACAATCTGGTGAGGAAGATTTGTGACAGACAGGAAGAAGGTAAGAGGAAGTGAGGACGTCCAGCAAAGAGGTGGATGGATTGTGTGAAAGAAGATCTGTGACAGTCAGGCATGAGTGTTGAAGAAGGCAGGAGTGCGGCACTGAATCAAGAGAGTTGGCGACAGTTAACATGATACCCGACCCATGTGAAAAAATGGGGAAAAGGGGGTTGATGATGATGATGCAAATACGGGAAAGCTAGCCACAAAATTGACCCCTTTATTACAGGCAGTACTGAGTCTGTCAGAGAAATGAGATATCTCATAGCTAGGCACCAGACATGGCTAAACCCTGCGACAAAATACAGCGGCATAAAACATTTCAGATCTGATGAAAATATGGTACCATGTCCTGGAAAAAAGGCAAAGTAGAAATCATGCTGCATTTGTATTTAAGAAGATGTAAGTGCTGAAATAAAATACCATGCAGTCAGTGACCACTTACTTTCTATTCATAGGTTCATAGGTTCATACTAGGCTATCTGCCCGAGGGCATTTACACGCCTAGCCCATCGTTTTGTGGCTTACGCCACCCCTTTAGTATGGGGAACTATACCCATTATTTTGCTGTGCCTCTGTCGAGCAGTGACACTGAGGTAATCCCTGGGGTATATCTGCGATCTCCCATCCATTGGTCAAGATTTCTCTTGAACAAGGCCAGCGAGGTGCTCTGCCTCACATGTACCAGGATTTTGTTCCACAGCATAGGGAGTCTTTGGGTGATGAATCTATCCCTCCAGCACGTCCTATTAATAGCCGTGTCGAGGTTTAAGTCTCCCGCCCTTGTGGCTCTGATGGATCTAGATTTTTGAGGTGAAGCATATTCATCAAATCTGGGTTTGACATGGCCTTGTATGTTAGGCAAAGGTCACCTCTGAGCAAGCGGTGGCGACTGAATAGAGCTGGAGTTCTTTCAGTCGGGCAGCATAGGACAGATTTTTGAGACCCTTTATCCTTTTGGTGAGGAACTTTTGTGGCCTCTCCAGCTGCTGCAAGTGTCGGGTCAGATACATTCCGAATGGGGCATTGTACTCCATCATTGGTCTGATGAGTGATGAGTAAAGGGAGACTATGACCTCCCTTGATCTAGATGAGAATCCTTCATGATAAGGTGGGCAATGTAGAAGGTCTTCCTAACTACTTTAGCTACATGGGTGTCGAATGACAGACTACTATCAACCTGGGTCCCCAGGTCCCTGATAACTTCTTCTGTGGTCAGTGGATTGCCACCTATTTGGTAGCTAGGGGTAACCTTGTTTTTCCCGAAGGGTATGACTATGCATTTTTTGGCATTTAACTTTAGTCCGTGGCTCTGGCACCAGTTATCCGTTTCTGTGAGACCCTTCTGAAGGATATCGGTGTCAGATGTGTTTTCTACTATGGCGCCCAGTTTGCAGTCATCTGCAAACTTTGTCAGCCATAACCCTCCTGTGTTTGCTTGTACTTGGAAAAGTAGATGCCAAACAAGAGTGGGCCCAGGACTGAGCCCTGTGGGACACCACTTGTGACAGGCTTTGAGTCTGACATGGCGCCAGCAACTCTGACCCTGTGGGTTCTGTCACTCAGCCAGTTTGCAACCCATCTTGTGATGTATGGGTTAACATTTAAGCTGATGAGTTTTTCAATGATACCCGAGTGGGGTATTGTATCGAAGGCCTTAGCCAGATCGAGGTAGGCTGTATGGTCTGCCTTTCCCTCATCAATGGCTTTGGTGACTGTTTCGAAAAAGTCAACCAAGTTTAAAAGGCATGATCTGCCTTTGACAAAGCCAAACTGGGTTGGATCCAAAGTCTGCAAATTCCCTATGTCTTTATTTATGAGGTCCATTATGATCCTCTCCATGGCTTTGCAGATAAGGCTTGTCAAGCTAATGGGCCGGTAATTTCCAGTGTCGGTGGAGGCACCGCCTTTGTGCAGTGGGACCACAGTTGCAGTGCGCCACTCCCTGGGTACATATCCCGAGGTAAGACTTTGATTAAACAGCTGTCCTAGCTGTGGGTTTAATTCCTCATTGAGTTCGTGGAGCACACAGCCGGGGACACCATCAGGTCCCATGGATGCTGTGTTTTTTGCTTTGGAGAGAGCAGTTCTCACTTGGGCGCTGGAGATGTTTGGGGGGCTGCAATCGTTTGGTATAGATATCTCTCCGTTGGGGGGGGGGGGCGGGAGAAGTTTGCACTGAACCTGTCAGCCAGTATGTTGGCAATGTCTGTAGGATCAGTAATCTTCACATCATTTTGAACTAGTTCTGAGCATATCTGGGAGTTTCCTCCCAGGTTTCTAACATAGCTGAAGAAGGCCTTATGATTGTCTTTTGAGTCTTTAGCTATTTTTCTCTCGAAATTTGCTTTGGATGATTTTATGAGAGCTCTTAGTTTTTTACTTATAGTGATCAAGGGTGTCTTACCTTTAAGGATTTTGCTCTATCTTGTAGTAGCTTCCTCCTTTTGTTGTAGAGTTTGTTTATGGCTGGGGTCCACCAGACTGGACGCTTGCCTTTGGTACAAAGAGTCTTTGTTTTGCTTGGGATTGCCTTATCCATGCAGTCCTGCAGGTGCTGGTAGAAGGCATTTGTAAGTGATTCAGCAGCTTGAGTACTGTTTTCCGCCGGCTCGGGGGCCTTAAAGGAGACCACACTAGTCTTTAGAAGTGTGAAGTCGGCTTTTGAGAAGGTCTTTACTGTGGTCTTTTTTATTTCAGGTGGGGGTGGGATGAGGACCTCCAGCGAGATTAGTTTGTGATCTGATCTCACCAGTGAGGGGTATACTTCTGGTGTTGAACATTGTGCTCCCATGTTCGTGATGATGAGATAAAGTATGTTATCTCCTCTTGTGGGGATGGTGACTAGTTGTTCCATGGCATTTGAGTTTATGAATTCCAGGAACTTTTGGGCTAAGGTGTTTGGGCTTGAGTAGTGTTCCCAGTCTATATTAGGGTAATTGAAGTCACCTAGTATGATGGTGTTTGGTGATACATTTATCCCCTCTAGTGTTTTCAGGAAGGCCATGTGAGGTTCCTGAGTTTGTGAGGGTGGCCTGTAACATGCTACAATTTGCAGAGCAGTCTTGCCTATGGTTAATTGCACCTGGATGGTCTCCGATGCATCGTGCGTTGCCACCAGTCTTGAGGTGTGGGTGTCCTTGATGAATATGAATACCCCCCCTCCTTTCTTGGTATTGTCCGGATTTTGGGGCCAGAACGCATGATATGAGGTAAAACCTGATAGCGCTGGGGTGCTCTCAGGAGCCTTGAACCAGGTTTCTGTCACAGCACAGACATCGATGTTCTCCATACTGAGAAGGGCCTCGAGTGCGTGCATTTTGAGATTTAGACTTCTGGCATTGAGCAGCATTACCCTTAGTTTTTCTTTTTTGTGTTCTAGGGTGGTAGGTTTAGAATTTGAGCCTTGCCTAAAAAAGGCACTATGGGGGTGGCAAGAGCCTTTGCCAATATCCGGAATCCCAGGGGTGACAGGTGCAAGCCGTCCCTTGCGAAGCAGCGTGGCTTGTCCAGCATGTCATCCCAGGCAGACAGACACTGGATCCCCTTTGAATGACACCAGTGTTTAAGCCAATTGTTAAAGCTGATCATCTTATCTCTGTATTGTGGCATCATTCTTGGTGAAGGTAGGATACTGCTCAAGGTCAGGGTCATACCTGCCTGGGCTACATAATCAGAGAGCTCCTCAATGTCTCTTTTCATGTAGTCCAAGGAGTGCGTCTCAGGTCGTTTACACCAGCGTGGACAATGACTGAGTCATATTTGTACCTGCTGTTGAGAGACCTGAGTGCTTGCGTTATGTGGCGGATTCTAGCGCCCGACAGGCAGCTTACTGTGACCTTCTCCTTACTCAGTCTGGTGAGCGGGACGTCAGTGTGTCTGACTATGGAGTCACCAATGACTACTGTGTCTGGCATTGTGTTTGGCCTTAAGGGCTGTGACTGTTTGACACTCTGACGGTGAGGTCTATGTGTTGCAGGTGTTGTGTTCTGAGGTGGTGGTTGTTTGGGTGTCTGCTTTGGTGGCCTCTGCTGTTTTGGTAGATTTTGATCAGAGCCTCCGAGTATGTCTTTGTGTGTTTATGTGTATGATTTGAGGTTGTAATGGTACTATGTGAGACTGGGTCTATAGTGTGTGTGGTAACCTTCTCCTCCTGACTGGTCTTGCCAGCCCTATGTTGAGAGAGCTCAGCCTCCAGTTTGGCCGTATAGTTGCATCTCTCGCATGTATTTGTGTTTTGTGGGAGGAGGAGAGGGTTGTCTGTGTACATGAGGCAATTGTAGCATTGCCTCAATATTCCCAGGTTCACCAGCTGAGCAGGAGAGGACACTAGCAACTGATCCCTCGACATGCTAGAAGGATAGACAAAAAAAATCTTTAAAAAAGATTCCGGGGGACGTGGGTGACCGAGAAATGGGGGGTTGCCTTTTTGGGGTACTATCTATGACAAGAGTGCCGTATCAAGGTAATAAGTACTGTAGGAGCAAGTGCTAGGTTTAACAGATAGAGAATAGTCTACTTGGAGTCAAGTAGAGATGATCTTTTTAGTTATAGGATACGCTGATTAGATCAGTAGTATAGTTCGAGGAAGGTAGTTTTAAGGGAAAATTTGAAGAGTGGACTTTAGGTAGCCCGAATAGTTTAAACCTGCTTAACTGGCGCTGCCCTAGTGTGCAACAGTGGCAACTCCGCGCTAAATCACGCTAAAGCGTGCTTTATAGCAGGGGGCTGGAAAAGACAGGAAATGACCCAAAATGGCCAATAAACTACAAGTTACTGCCTTAAACCACTCCTCTGAGGACAAACAGGCAGCTCAGTACTCCCTACTCCCACTAGTGAGTAAAGAAACTACCCCTTGACCAAACAAGAAAATGGAGAAAACAGGAACCAAGACAAAGCCCAGGGATCAGCAAAATCTGATCACTGGAACAAACTATTAGAAAAGTATGGAAAACAAGAGTATTTTTTGTTTTTTTCAAGTTTTTTCAGATAGGCAGAAAATACAATAAATGCTGTGTTTTTCGACTAAATGCTATCAAAAGCTAGTACACTTGAGTGTATTAGCCTGTTGTTTAACTTTTAAGCAAAACTTAAACAAGCAAGTGCAATAAACAATTCAAGCTATTAAAAACAGTAAAAATAGGTAATAGCAGAATAAAACAGGCAGAAATAGCAATCGAAAGGCTTAAAAAGTCGAAAATGCAGAAAAAATACTTAGAATCTGGAAAGTTTGTCTTTTCTGGTCTCTGCTGCTCTAGGAACTCTGCTGGACACCACGAGGAGCTGTGCTGAGTCATCTACGAGGTATGCCCACTAACAAGACTGCTTTTCAGATATGTCACCAACAACAGAAATAGAAGAAGGCAAAGATGTTGATCAGTTCAATAGGCAAGTGCAAACAGTAACTGACAGAATATGGAAACAAGACGTTAGTCATGGATGTCTGGAACAATCAAGAAGACCAAGCTTCTGGAAAATATGGTCTCACTAAAAGCTATGAAGCAGGAGAACATCTGGCAGAATTTTGTAAGACAAACAAGTTTATTTCAAGCACCTACGTTCGGCAAAATAAGTGTCAGTTGAACACATGGACTTTTGTCCACTGGCTTGTTTGTCAAGGGGAAAGTTCAGTAACATTAATAAAAATAAAACAGGTGGCTGACTGTGGCACAGATCACAGGCTACTAATATTTAACATCAAGATAAAGTCGATGAGGAGTAGACCAGCCAGGTACTTAGCATGATCCTGAAAAAGCGCTCAACAGATTTTATGTGAATAAACTAAGTGTTTCCAGCACAGAATCCTTGTTCCTGGCGTTTCTTGTCACCTTCTGGTGTGTTTGTAAATTAATGATCCTGAAAATGTTCCACCCGAGGTCAAAGACTCTGTGAAACAGATTCACTGGATTTGACAAAAATGTCAGAGTGCACAGAGAATTATGGAAAAACATCCCAAACATATTTGAATAAAGTGCAAAGTCTCCGTAAAAATCTAACAAAAGAAAACAATGGCCTGGGCAGAACAGCAGACGGACCAGACCTTGATTTTTTCCCTAGAAATGCAGAGATGCTAGGGCCAGCAGAAAAGAGAGGCAGTTATAGAACTTAGCTTATACTTCTAATGTGTTACAAGAAGTCTGAAAGACAATACTGCAACAATGCATGCAAGGGGATGGTATCAGAAAATACTACATGAAAAGCAAGATCACCTCTCCTAAAATTCCAGTGGCTAAAGAGAAAATTCCAGTAGCTAACCAGAATGTTAAAAGATGATTGCGAACTGTGAACATCGTGAACAATGCTGAGAAAGATTACGAAAACAGGGAAAGACTATGTCAAGTCAGTATAGTTTGAATGTCACACAATTCAACAAGCATTTCAACCTGCATCTTGTTATCATGAACTGTTCTTCTTTCGGCTTTTCCCGCTTAGGGGTCGCCACAGCAGAACTCCGGTCCGCTAATGATTGGCAGTAGATTTTTACGGTGCAGAGGTGTCAGCTCGACGCCCAACCTTCAACGAAGGCACGCCCATTCACGCATGTCTTTCGAACGCCACTTGACCATGGGGAGGACATGCAGACTCCACACAGAAGGCGCTCCAGCCGAGAATTGAACAGGAGAACCTCTTTTTGCGAGGCGACAACGCTACCGCTGCACCACCACGGCATCTTGTTATCATGAACTGATGGGGGCAAAAGAAGTAGATGCCGCTTTACAAGTTTTATCACAAAAAAGTAAAGCAGCAGGCATAGCTGGCAATGCAACTGAAATATCCCACCACTCTGATGCAACTATTATTTACAAACCCTTGCTATGAAATTTAGAAGACAGCATTGTAGCCAAATATCTGGAAAAACATCAATGTTGAAAATGATCTGATTGAGTGTGGAAATTATTCTTTTCCCCAAAAAGATTCTTCTTAAAGTTTATTTGTTCACGATAACCAAACAAAGAACAATAATTGCCTAAGTGCAAACAGGATTCATGAAAGAGCAAGAAACAAGAAACATAGCTGCAGATGTGTAGTGGATACTTCAAAAGACAAAATAATATCAAAAGGATATTTTGGTTCTTTGATCATAGCAAGGCCCCACAAGAGGTGGAAATATCTTGGACTTGGTATTAACCAGCACGAGTAACCACTGCAACATCCCTAGTAAGATCTGACCGCAAAGTGGTCACTTTCAAAGTCACCATCTCCCCTGACCCCCCCCCCCCCTCCAATCCAGGGTCAAACAAAAAAATAAAAAACTTCTCCAAAGCTGATTACAACCTCCTGAGGGAAAGTATAAACAGCTTCACGGCCCCCTCTCCCTCCATAGGAACTGGCACATATGTCCAAACCTACACCAAAGTACTAAACGAGCATTTATATAGCTGCCTGGAATCAGGAATTCTCCTCAAGGAAGAATAAACCTGTCTGGTGGACATCTGCAATAAATAAACTCTATAATAAAAGGAAAAAATTGCTGTCCAGGACCAAGAAGGAGCAGATGCCTAATTGGAAGCAATCTCTCCTTAGCCTGAACAAGCAAATAACAGCACCAAAGCAAACTTCGAGTCCAAACTGGCCACATCTACTAAAGACAATCATAAGACCTTCTTCACATATGTCCGCAATCTCAAAGGAAGCCCCCAGATCTGCTCAAAACTGGTGGTCAAGGACACCACATACACAAATGCCATACATATAGCCAACCTGCTGGCAGACAGGTTCAGTGAAAACTTCACCCCTCTGTCCCACCCATCAGTAAATCAGGACATCCCCAGCATCTGGCCCCCTCCCCTTATCTCTAGGGAGCAAGTCATCACTGCCCTCTCAAAGGCAAAAAATACGGCCTCCACAGGACTCGATAACATCTCAGGTTGCATCCTACATGAACTCAGGCAGGAACTTACAGCACCATTAAGCACCTTATTCAACCAAAGCCTGAGTATCGGCTTCATCCCAGCCAAGTGGAGGACAGCCACTGTCATCCCTTTGCACACAGGTGGAGTGTCCATGGACCAAGGAAATTAGAGAACCATCAGACTAACTAGCCTGATCTGCAAGGCATGGAGTGGATTATCATGAAACTCATTAACAAGCCTTCTATACTATTCCCCACTCAGGTATAATAGATAAACTCTCTCAACTAGGCATTAATCCATATGTTACCAAATGGTTAGAAAATTGGCTCACTAACAGAACCCACCTAGTCAAAATAGGAGAAGCCACCTCAAGCAGTAGACCCATAACGAGCAGTGTACCCTAGGGATCAGTCTTGGGATCTCTGTTGTTCAGGATATACTTTTCTGAGGTTCAAGCCAAAACCAGTGGGCTGTGGCTGACCAAGTTTGTAGATGACTGCAATCTGGGTGCTGTCATAAATTCCATTAGTGATGTGGACATCCTCCACAAGGGTCTCACCCACACAAATGACTGGTGCCAGAAACATGGCTTCAAACTGAATGCCAAAAAATGAATCATCATCCCCTTTGGGAAAAGTGACATCCCCACAAATTATCACATTAATAATAAGGTCCTAAGCATGCAATCAGTCATGAGGGATTTGGGCACCCAGGTTGATAGCAAACTGACTTTTGACCACCATATTGGCACCATTGTACAGAAAGCTTTCTACATGGCCCATCTCATTAGTAAGGGTATCTCATCTAGGGACAAGGTAGTCATAACATCCCTGTATTCTTCCCTAATAAAACCCGTTATTGAGTACAATGTCCCTTTCGGCATGAACCTCACAAAGCACATGCAGCAGCTGGAGAGACCACAGAGGTTCCTCACCAGGAGAATCCAAGGCCTCAAACATCTACCCTACACTGATAGGCTAAAAGCCCTGTCCCCCTACTCAGTCTCCTACAGAATCCTCAGACGTGATGTCTGTCTGGCATACAAAACAATCTCAGGCCCCACCTTAATGGGACTGCTGCATATCTGCAAGTCAAGCTCCACTTGAGTAACCTGCATGCGTGACCTCAACCTGGTCTGTGACATCAATAAGACTTGTTGATGGGATAGATTTGTGTCTCAGAGACTCCCCCTTTTGTGGAATGGACTCCCTCTCCATGTCAAGCAGAGTACCTCATTAACCCTTTTTAAGTGCAACCTGGATAACTGGATGGGGAACAGAAAATACACTGGGATTCCACCTATGTTCCTGCTGGAGAGTGGCATTGGGTGCTGACTTGTTGGAACATAGGCTAAATTCTTTGCTAGGCTTGAAAGGGCCTCAGGGACAATAGCCTAGTAACTTTCTAGGATACTACAAAAATAAGGAATATAAAGATCCTGACATCTGGTAAAATCAGTACATGGTATTCTTGACAGAGAAGACATGGTATGCAGCTTCAGCCTTCTTGGATCAATAATCAAAAGTGAAAGAAAAGGCAGTCAATAAATCCACTGGCAAACTGCTCTGGGGGTGGATTTGGTGGTGCATAACTGGCAGATTTACTGTAGGAAGCTAGCTCTTCTGGTGAGGGCTGGGGGGGCATGAATTTGGTGGTCTGTGAGTGGCTGAATTACACACACACACACACACACACACACACACACACACACACACACACACACACACACACACACACACACATATAACTAGATAGGTGTGACAGGGAATAATGGTTTGCCCGACCTGAACCAAGTGATAATTATTTTTGCATTCATGTACTCGTGCTGGACTACAAGTAGTAAACACCACATTCGAACACAGGGATGCTGATAAGTACAGTTGGTATGAGAACACTTATGGCCATCTTGTTCTTTAGCTGTTCAACACTGTAGCCATTCAATAATCAGACAGGGATCCCATCTGACACACCCTGCATGAGTAAGCTTAAATTCAGCCTTAACCTATTCCCCACAGCTAAACCTGCCCTTATAAAATAAAATAAAGAAAGAAAGAAAGAAAAATAAATTCAGCCCAAACTGTAACCCTAACAATAACAAAAACACCAATATTAAATCCACAACAAATAACAAGTCCTAACCCTAAAGGGACTCACCTGAGCAGATTTTAGAACTACTGCATTTAACCAAAAAAAAATGTATTCAAATGCAACATTTGAAAGAACAGTATCACTTTCAGATGCAATATTCACACAAATCAAATTCAGTCAAATGGCATCTCAACCAGCCAGGTTCACCGGCATACAGGTATAAAACCCTGACTATAGCACAGGTCACCCAAATTCATCCAGTAGCCTTGGACATCTACTGGAAGTGACATGAGAGGATGGGACGGCTAATCAGAAAACACGCAATCTCTCAGAAGAGGGTGGGGATGCAGAAAACAGCTGAAAACTGAAACTGAAAATGTACAAACAAAAATAAAAATGCCTGTCCACATTAGTTCTTATCACGTTACCACTCTCACAGAATATTGTGCACACATTATGGTACTGAAGTGGCTGAAAAACACTGGAAACATGAGCCACAAAGCATGATAGAAAATGAAGAAGCCTACATTACATGGGATCATCCATTACTAACAGTTCAAAGACAGATGCTAGAAAAGTGGATATAGTGATCCAAGAAAAAAAGACAAGAGTAGCATTGATCATTGAAATCTCCACATTGAATGATTACAGTGTCTTGCATACAGTGAGACACAAAATCATAAAAGGATCTGCAGGCAGAAATGAGAGCAATGTGGAAGAAAGATACCCAGACAGTTCCAATAGTAATAGGAGCAATGGGGCTTATAAAATAGAATCTACAGTCGTATTTAGATACCTTACCAATCCATGTAACCCCGTATGAATTGAAGGAGAAGTCATTACTGGGTACACTGCGGGAGCTGTGAAGAGCACTACTGGCTAACTGAAACAATACTAATTTCATGAACTTTAATCCTACTTTAACTTAGGAAGGGGGTCCATTCCCATCATGGTATTAGAAACCCAAAAGACTTGGAGAAATTAAAGAGTGAAATGAAATCATGTACAAAATATCTGGCATGGATACACAAATTTGAGTGTTGAATGGAGAGCTTATCATATGGCTAAATTTGAACTGGTACCATCGATGCAAAGAAGTGATCAGGAACTGCATTAGCTGAGATCAAGGAACAACGGGGATCAGGGAACTGGCCCTTTCCCCACTGCTGTAAGATCTCAGAGTTGGTATGTGTAATTAGGGTTCCTATTAAACGATCGAAGATGCATTCTTTCAAATGTGTCTTGATCGAACTTGAAAGCACGAGAAGGCAAAATAGCGAAATGGCATATAAGCAAATTCTTTCCCTGGGAAAGAAATTGCTTGGCCACTTCTGTTACTTTGCCGTTTTCATCACTGTAGTGCAATCTTGGAGTTGGTATATTTAAGTTGGGGGGCGAAACCCCCTCTTTATGTAATGTTTTTACAATTTTTTTTTTTTTTTTTTTTGTGGAACAGCGATTTTGTTTCCCTTGGAAAAAAATCGCTGTTCTAAGCATTCAAGATTGTAAGCTTTCTCTTACATGGGTTTGATAAATCATCGTTCGCTTTTTTAAGCGTTTGATGATTTAACACAGACCCGTGTAATTATAAGGGGGTGTGTTGACTACAGAGGTGTTTGCCACCCTGCAAAAAAAAATTTTTGTTTTTTTTGAAATTCAATGTTAAGGCAGTCCATATTACCATCTTGTTCTTCAGCTGTTCGACATTGTCCCAACTCCTAACCCTCACTCATGGTTCTGGTTACAGGTTTTTCTGTATCCAGATCTGTTTGTGTGATTCCTGTGTTGCTTCCTAACACCATCCTGTGCTGGCCGGGGCCTGCTTGCACTTAGTGGGAGTAAGTGAACTGGTTGGAACTGGCCTGGCATAGGGTGTTGAGCTAAGAGCTCAGGAACAAGGGTTGACTGGTCAATTCCAGTGTTTCTAGTTTACTTTCGTTTTTGTGGTTTTTAAACCCTGCATTTGCATGGGTTTATGCTTGTTTGCCAACTGTGCACTGCCACTGTGCTGTTTTAACCCTTTGCGAGGTATCTCAATTGCATTTTTTCCCTTACCAGCACTCCTGTGTAAGTGAGGCCCTCGCTTACAGCTACTGTATTAATTTTATCCTGCCCTACTCACACCTACAGGTACTCTCCTCAGATAGTACCCACACTACTAACCCTGACCTCTCTTCCACAAATTCTGACAACCATGGACAGACAATTTCCTGTGGTTTCCCCTGCTAGTCTGGTTGATATGGGCATCCTGAGACAGTGTAGCAACTGCCTTATGCACACAGACAACCCTCTAAATTTACCACCTAGGAACAAAACATGTGAGAGATGCAATTACATTAACTTAGAATCCTTGCTGTCTCAGTCACAAGCCACTACATCTGGTACTGAGATGGCTGTCTGCACAAACACTACAAACACCACACCTCTAACACTGCTCACACCTATACAACACCCTCCTACATATGCAAAGGTTAACAAAAACATACCTAAAAAAAAAACAGACCTCCAAAGCAAAAGCACATGTACATCACAACGCACAGCACCAAGTAACACACATAGTACACACGTCTGTGTCTCACAGCCTCTAAGACCCAGCCACAAACTCAATATACTAGTCATTGGAGACTCTAATGTGAGACGCACAGATAAGCCCCTCACAAGGCGAGACAAGGAGAATGTCATGGTAAGTTGCTTGTCAGGGGCTAGAATCTGCCATATCACACACGCACTCAAGTCTCTTAACAAAAACAGATAATGACTCTGTCATAGTCCATGTTGGTGTGAATGGCTTGAGAAATACCTCTCTGGACTATATTAAGCTCACGGAATATGTGTCCCAGGCAAGTATAGCCCTAGCCTTAAGCAGCATCCTACCATCAACTAGAATGATGCCTCAATACAAACAGAAAATGCTTGACTTTAACAACTGGCTTAGTTTCTGGTGTCATTCCAAGGGGATCTAGTACCCGTCAGCCTGGGAGGACATGACTGACATACCATGATGCTTTGCCAGAGATGGCCTTCATCTGTCTCCCCTAGGCTTCAGGCTTCTGCCAAAGGCTCTTGCCTCCCCCATAGTGCCTTTTTTAGGGAAAGTCATGAGCACAAAATTACCAACATGAAAAATTCTTCTACACAAAATTTAAAGATTATACTGCTAAATGCCAGTAGTCTTAGCATGAAACTGCACTCATTGCAGGCCTTCCTTGCCATGGAGGATTCTGACATTTGTGCAGTCAATGAAACCTGGCTCAAAGCTGCGGACAGCACCCCAGCCTTATCAGGTTACTCATCCTACCATACTTTCAGACCCCAAATGGAGGGCTACAAAGCCAAAGGAGGTGGAGTTTCAATATTTATAAAAGACATACACACCTCCAGGCTGGTCAAACAGTATGATGCACAGGAGACACTCCAAGTGCAGTTAACTGTTGACTCAGGATATCCACTCCACCTATCTGGGCTTACTTGAATCCATCAAGATTCAACCATGTACCCTGATCATGGGTGACTAACTACCCAACCTTTGAGTGGAAGACCTATTCTAGCCCAAACATGAATGTCCAGAGATTACTTCATCAATGCCAATGCATTGGATCAGCTGGTCGACACCCCTACAGGAGGTGAAAATATCCTGAACCTGGTCCTAACCAACATGAGTAGTCACTGTAGACCCATAACGAGTGGTGGATCAGTCTTGGGGCCTCTACTATTTGGGATATACTTTTCTGAGGTGCAAACTAAAACCAGTGGTCAGTGGCTTACCAAGTTTGCAGATGACTGCAAGCTGGGCACCGTCTTAAATTCCCCCTGGTGATGTGAACATCCTCCAGGAGGGCCTTACCCAAACCAATGACTGGTGCCAGAACCATGGCCTCAAACTGAATGCCAAGAAATGCATCATTATCCCCTTTAGGGAAAACAGCATCCCCACTAATTATCACATTAATAACAATGGACTAAGCATGAAATCAGCCGTGAGGGACTTGCACACCCAGGTTGATATCAACCTAACTTTTGACCATCAGGTTGCCTCCGTTGTACGGAAAGCTTTATACATGGCCACCTCATAGATAAGGGTATTTCATCCAGGAACAAGGAGGTCATAACATCCCTGTACTCCTCCCTTATCAGACACATTATTGAGTATAATGCCCCCTTCGGCATGTACCTTGCCAAGCACATGCAACAGTTGGAGAGACCTCAGAGGTTCCTGACTAGGAAATTCCTGGGTCTCAAACATCTGTCCTATACAGAGAGGCTAAAAGCCCTGTCCCTCTACTCAGTCTCATACAGACTGCTCGGAAGTGACCTGTGTCTGCCATACAAGCCCATCTCAGACTCTGCTTTGATGGAATTGCTGCATATCTGTAAGTCAAACTCCACTCGAGCAACCTGCACACAAGGCCTCAGCCTTGTCTGTGACATTAATGGAACTTGTTGGCGGGATAGAGTGCCCCAAAGACTCCCCCATCTGTGGAATAGACTCCCTCTCCATGTCAAGCAGAGTACCGCTCTAGCCCTCTTTAAGAGAAACCTGGACGACTGGATGGGAAACAGAAAATACACCCCTGGGATTCCACCTGTGTTCCTGCTGGACAGGGGAAACAGGTGCTGACTTTGTGGGAATATGGGCAAAATTCTTGGCTAGGTTTACAAGGGCCTTTAGGCCAATAGCCTAGTATCATACTATGAACCTATGCATAGTGCAACAGTGAGCAGCGAGTTTACACAATGGCTGGTAAAGTGCTTACGCATGAGAGATGCACATTTCTACTGCCTTCCCTGTTTACACAGTCAAGCAGTGCGCAAACGCAAAGTTCATTGCTAAAATTATGATAGTTAGTGCTGAATGTATGAAACACACCTGCTGTTCAACTGACTCTGTGGCAGCAGGTGTCAATGCATTGGCACATTCCTTTTCGAGCCCAGATGATATAGGGTTTGAATCCAGGGGTATGTATTACTTTTGCATAAATAGTAATGTGATAATGTACTAAAATTATACTTTACTCTTTTTACTTTTTTTTTTGTTTGATGTAGTGCACAGTGTTTAAGCAGCATTGGACGAAGCTAAGTGCATCAGGAAAAAGCCCTTCACCATCACCTGGCATTGGTGCATGATGCCAAATTCCCAGTAAACATAGAGACCACAAAGTGAAGGGCTATGTTTTGACCAGATTATAGGTGTTAAAATGGGGTAAATAGGAAAGTGGTGAAATGGGAGGCAAGTAGGGGGAAAAACAAAAGGAAAGCAATACAAGAATGTGCAGAAGGGAGGTAGGAAAGAACCATAGCTATCCATTTCTTTAACAGTGTAATCTGAAAATACATACAGAATATTAGCTGAATTTGGACTGGCACCTCCACAAAGAGGGGAGACAACAACACAATCATCTTGTGTAGCCAACTGGACCAAATCAAATGTGTCAAGAAGATACGTGTGTGAAATGGAGAGCTATGTATGGGACAATACTTTTTTTGTGGGACAGGTGTCCAGAGGAATGCTGGGTAAAGGATGCTGGTATTTCTGGGTCAGATAGGTTGCGTAGGTGAGGAAACAAAACAATATAAGACACAGGGATGGTGAGGGACACAAAAGGTTGGGGGACACCATGATTTGAATGAGGGAGGGGACAATACAAGCTCATGCCTGTCAAATATGGAGACAGTGAGAATCTAGTCCTCACCCACAGGACCATCATCACTGTCCCATTACTTCGATGGCAGCTGGAGTGCTTGATGTCTTCTCCTCTTAAGGACCAGGAGGGAGAGCAGCCTTTCCATCTGGCATAGGCATGTACCAGTGGTGCTGTGTATGACTATGCACCAACCCTGGCATCTCTTGGTGGGTGACGAAATCCCCACCTCTGCCAGTACTCCCAGAAGGTACCACAGCACCAGCTGTCAGGGTAGTGCTACCTACCAGGTTGGGTCCCAGATGTGTTGGGCATCAGTGCTGGAGCCAGTGGAGTGGGGGCAAGCTGACCCATTGGAGTTGGCCTATCTCATTGTGCTGTGAAGCATTTAGTGATTTGTTACAGATGGATGACAGGGAGACATTTTAATGACACATAATAGAAAATAAAAATAGAAGACATACAGGTTGGGGTGATGGAAAAAAAAATACATAAAATTAGTCCCACCATACATGACATACAATGCATTATCACAATCATACAACTATTTTATCTGAAGTTTTACATTTAAGTATACTTCCTAACAACTACAAACTATAATTACGTACTGCTCAAACTAATCCTTGCAATGTGTAGATACTGCAAATATGCTTGGTCCAATTATACAGATTACAGTTAACAGCAGGGCATTTATGCCACTTGTATACAGTTTAATTTATGTAATATTATTAAAGAAATGCAGTATTGTATAGTTGTTATTCATGGTATACATTTTATGTAATATTATTACAAATGCAGTATTGTATAGTTGTTATTCATAGTATACATTTTATGTAATATTATTACAAATGCAGTATTGTATAGTTGTTATTCGTAGAATACATTTTATGTATTATTATTACAAATGCAGTATTGTATAGTTGTTATTCGTGGTATACATTTTATGTATTATTATTACAAATGCAGTATTGTATAGTTGTTATTCGTGGTATACATTTTATGTAATATTATTACAAATGCAGTATTGTATAGTTGTTATTCGTGGTATACATTTTATGTGATATTATAAATGCAGTACTGTATAGTTGCTACTGGTGGTCTTTGCTACTACTGTATGCACGCTCACTTTGCCACTACTGTATAGAAAAGAAAACAATTTCTAACTAACTTTTAAAGCCACAACAATACTTCTCTTGTGCTGAATATATACTACTTGTTTCCTTCAGTCTCTGCAAATGATCAGTGTGATGAAGAGAGATACTGCCAGCACAGCTATCTGGAATTTTGTAAATAATTATATGTCATTTCTGAATATCAAAATGATTTATATAGAAGTATGACAAAAGGGATACTGCCAGCACAGCTATCTGGAATTTTGTAAATAATTATATGTCATTTGTGAATATTAATATGATTTATGTAAGATGCTTGTGTTACAAATCCATTAGAACTGCATGTCATATAGGTTCATAGGTGTGTACTAGGCTAATGGCCCTTGAGCGTTTACAAGTCTAGCCCATAGAAGTGCCCTGGCACTGTGCCAACTGACGTTAGTTAGACGTTAGTTCCCAGTGCCTCTATCAAGAAGAGCCACCTGAGTGATCCTCGGGGTGAACTTTCTATTACCCATCCACTCATCAAGATTGCTCCTGAAGAGGGCCAGTGAGGTGCTCTGCTTGACATGTATAGGAAGTCTATTCCAGAGCATGGGCAGTCTCTAGGTGAGGAACCTGTTCCTCCAGCATGTTCTGTTGACTGTAGTAATGAGGTTGAGGTCTCTGAAGCATGTGGTGTGGAGGGATTGAGATTTCTTTAGATGTAGCATTTCTAACAGAGCTGGATCAGACATGGCTTTGTAAGTCAAGCAGAGATCGCCTCTAAGTAGGTGATGTGAGACAGAGAATAGTCTTTTGAGTCTGTCAGTGTAACATGCTTAATGCCTAGGATCCTCTTTCGTGAGTCTAGTGAAGTACATGCCAAATGGGGCATTATACACAATGACTGGTCTAATGAGGGAAGAGTAGAGAGAGATGATGACCTCTTTCTTCCTGGATGCAAAACCCTTGGTAATATGTGTCACATAGAAAGACTTTCTGACCACAGTGGCAATGTGGTGATTGAAGGAGAGGTTGCTGTCAACCTGCATCCCCAGATCTCTTATAACGCCTTCAGTGGGCTCCCATCAATGTGGTAATTAGTGGGAACTGAGTTTTTACAAAAGGGGATGATGACACATTTTTTGGCATTAAGCTTAAGGCCAGGGTCTCAACACCAGTCAATGGTCTCAGTGAGGCCTTTTGGGTCTATATTATTCCAGTAAAAGTGCTTTTGTGCGAATGCGAAAAGAGCGACACAAATACATCGAAATGCATTAGGGAAAAGAGGTAGTTGGCCAACTACCTGGAGTTGCCTTTTCTGTTGCTACAGTGCAATCTCGGAATTGGTATATTTAGTTAGGGGTGTGGGGGGTGTGGGGGGGCAAAGCCCCCCCACCTAGTTATGCTTTTAATTTAGGGTTTTTTCACGAACGGCTGCATGAATTATTTCTCTAGGAAAATTTTTAATTTTGCGGCTGTTCATGATTTTCAGCTTTCGTGCATTATGTGTCTACTTTTATGTAGTCGCACATATGCACTTTTGTTGGAATAATATAGACACAGGCCTTTCTGTAGGATGTCTGCATCACTTGGGGAGTTGATGGCTCCCAGCTTGCAGCCGTCTGTGAACTTAGTCAGCCAGAGTCCCTCTGTGTTGGTCTGGACTTTTAAGAAGTAGATGCCAAAAAGAAGAGAACCCAGGACCAATGCCTGTGGGACTCCACTCATGACTGGTCACCAGTCTGAAATGGAGTCCGCTACTTTCACACTGTGTGTTCTGTCAGCCAATTTGCAACCCACCTACTGATATATGGGTTGATGCCTAGTTTGGTGAGTTTATCAATAATTCCTGAGTGAGGAATGGTATCGAAGGCCTTGGTCAGATTGAGGTAGGCTGTATGCACTGCCTTACCTTCATCCTCAGCCTGGTGACTGACTCGAAGAAGTCAACCAGGTTGAGCAGGCATGATCTCCCTTTCACAAAGCCAAATTGCATGGGGTCTAGAGTTTGGAGATTTCCTATATCTTTATTAATCATGTCCATGATGATGTGCTCCACAGCTTTACATATCAGATTCATCAGGCTAATGGGGCGATAATTTCCAGGGTCTGTAGTCACTCCCCATTATGGAGAGGGATGACTGTAGCAGTGCTCCATTCGATAGGGACAAAGCCTGAGGTGAGGCTGTGACTGAACAGGCACACAGATGTAAAACCAGAAAAACAAGAAACCACAGACTTGACCGACAGAAGTTTAATTAGAAAATAAACAAATATCACAAAAAAATCAGATATCAGATAAGCGCTTTCGTTTGGCGCCTGCCAAACTTTTTCAAACAGTTATCACATCACTTCCTGTAAGCTAAATAGTGTTAATCAGTGATGTAAGCAATTAAAAATTCAAACCATTAAAGAAACAGCACGTCACCCATAAAATAAAGCAATTTTCTATGTATCGAACAAATGGCAAATTAATAATGAATGAATGTATGTATATAGAAAGACAACATACTATATACACCTGTGTTCAAACCCTATATGCGAAATATAAAACACATGTCAAAGCAATACATTTAATAATTTTGCTTTTGTTCTTATGCTAGCAAAATTAATATATATGCACAAAATTTAACTAAAAGAAAACAAAGAAGTGCAGTCGTGAAATATATGTAACTTGTTAAACCTTTTTGTCAAACCTAAGCAATCGCTGACTCAAATTTCTTTCTATTGCAACAATTCTTAGTGTAAATACAAAAGGCATACAATGTATACTAAATGTTACTTTTACTTCTTGCATTGCGCTTAATGTACACATCGCTGAAAAGGTTAGTGTTGTACTTCGTCTAAAATAGGACGAAGTAATAAAACCCCAGCATGAGTATAAAATTGGTGTAATAATAATAATAATAGTAATGGTGTGTAATATGGTTATTATAACAGTAAAACCTAAACAACATAACCATATAAAGAGTATATATAAAAAAATATATGTGTTGAAAATGGTATCAAAATATGAGCTGATTTTTAACCGTATAAATAGTGAATATAAATGAGTAAATAAATATTTAATTATTATAAAGTAAAGTGAATTATAATGAATCATAATATAGGTGTTGATATATGATCTATATGAAACTAATATTTATGTAATTTTATAGGAGTTGGTTTGTAAGTAAATAGTAGACATAAAATCAATTGATTTATATAATAAATTAAATATATATAGTAAATATACTAAAAATACTATATATATATATATATATATATATATATATATGTCTAATAATATATAATGTCAAATATGTAATAAATTTAAAAATATTAAAATTGACTAATAAATTAATATTTATGGTATTGAATATATCCATATATAATATACCAATAAGTGTACATAACATATGTAATAATTTTATCTCGAAAGTGCTTTTAACTTTAAAATGCTGGCTATAGATATTGCATTGTTCAAATCTGGCCAGTTATGTGCATTTAGTTTTAGTTGCCATTCAAGTTCAAGCCTTTCTAGTAATAGTTGCCATGCACCACCCCTAATATCTACCTTTAGGACGTCCAGAACCACAAATTTAAAATTATGAGATGTGTCTATACTAATATGTTTTGCTAAAGCTATTTGCTATAAGCTAATGGATTGGTTCAACTTATTTTTGTACGAAAAGGGCTTAATTCAAACCAGAATTAATTTATTTGATCAACTTTTAGATATTGTTTTAAGAAATAATTGTATATCTTTTAACAACAATATTTATTTACAAAATGAAGGAGTAGCCATGGGGTCCCCATGTGGAGGTCTTTACGCGAATATAGTAATGCATACATGGGAGAAAAAATATATCTTTAACTCATTATTTTTTAACTATTGCAAAACTTATTTGCGCTTTTTAGATGATATATTTATTTTATGGTGTGGAAACTATGAGAAATTAGAAGAGTTTTTAACCTATATTAACTCTACAACTACTTTTTTAAAATTTACAGCAACAACAAATGTCAGTTCTATAGCCTATTTAGATGTACTATTAGAAAAAAGATATTATAAAATGAGAGTTTACATCTAAAATATATCGTAAAAATACTTATAGTAATAGTTTCCTGCATTTTAATAGTTGCCACCCCTATACTCAAAAAAGAGCTGTTTTAAAAAGCCAATTTGTTAGGGCCTCCAGAATGATCAGTAAAAGAGATGATTTTATAGTTGAATGTTTAAATGTATGTGAAATGTTCAGAAATAGAGGATATCCAGATAAATTGATAAACAGCATTATGTATGAAGTAATAACCAAACGAGATAATTTACACTTTATACCTTTACTTAATCAGGCTGCTATGGCCACTTCCAATACATTAGGTAAAAACAACACAGGAAATTTAGATAGTGAAATCAGCATCCAAGAATCCACTAATATCATTCAAAATAGCATTGAAACATCAACTATAGCAGAAGCTAAAAGTTTTACTAAGAGCTTTATTACCACTTTCAATTCAGATAGTGGTTTTATAAATAATATTATAAAGAAAAATTGGCAGCTTATTGTGGCTGATTCGTTACATTACCATTTTGATTTTACCCCATCTATAGTATACAAAAAGGGCATGAATTTGAAAAAATATTTAGAACACAAACCAAATACAAAATATGGTGAAACATTTAGATGTGGTAGATGTAAATACTGCTCTTATGTGTTTGAAACAAAAGAAGTAATGATAAATGGCATTAAGATTCGTTTAAAGGAAAAAGC
The DNA here is from genome assembly GCF_019279795.1 of Protopterus annectens. Lineage (NCBI taxonomy): Eukaryota > Metazoa > Chordata > Ceratodontiformes > Protopteridae > Protopterus > Protopterus annectens. The sequence continues at coordinate 1,288,545,237 of NC_056747.1, forward strand.
GTGTTGCAACAGTGAAAAAGTTGTATATTGCGCTTTATGTTGCAATTGCACCATGTTTTATATAGGTAAAACAGAAAGGAAACTTAAAGAGCACATAGGTGAACACATAAGAGCTATATGAGATGGAAACAAATTAAATGCTTTAGCAAAACATATTAGTATAGACACATCTCATAATTTTAAATTTGTGGTTCTGGACGTCCTAAAGGTAGATATTAGGGGTGGTGCATGGCAACTATTACTAGAAAGGCTTGAACTTGAATGGCAACTAAAACTAAATGCACATAACTGGCCAGGTTTGAACAATGCAATATCTATAGCCAGCATTTTAAAGTTAAAAGCACTTTCGAGATAAAATTATTACATATTTTATGTACACTTATTGGTATATTATATATGGATATATTCAATACCATAAATATTAGTCAATTTTAATATTTTTAAATTTATTACATATTTGACATTATATATTATATACTATTAGACATATCTATATATAGTATTTTTAGTATATTTTGATATATTTACTATATATATTAAATCAATTGATTTTATGTCTATTTACTTACAAACCAACTCATATAAAATTACATAAATATTAGTTTCATATAGATCATATATCAACACCTAGATCTATTATGATTCATTATAATTCACTTTATTTTATAATAAATATTTATTTACTCATTTATATTCACTATTTATACTGTTAAAAATCAGTTCATATTTTGATACCATTTTCAACACATATATTTTTTATATATACTCTTTATATGGTTATGTTGTTTAGGTTTTACTGTTATAATAACCATATTACACACCATTACTATTATTATTATTACACCAATTTTATACTCATGCTGGGGTTTTATTACTTCGTCCTATTTTAGACGAAGTACAACACTAACCTTTCCAGCGATGTGTACATTAAGCGCAATGCAAGAAGTAAAAGTAACATTTAGTATACATTGTATGCCTTTTGTATTTACACTAAGAATTGTTGCAATAGAAAGAAATTTGAGTCAGCGATTGCTTAGGTTTGACAAAAAGGATTAACAAGGTACATATATTTCATGACTGCACTTCTTTGTTTTCTTTTAGTTAAGTTTTGTGCATATATATTAATTTTGCTAGCATAAGAACAAAAGCAAAATTATTAAATGTATTGCTTTGACATAAGTGTTTTATATACACATACTTCGCATACAGGGTTTGAACACAGGTGTATATAGTATGTTGTCTTTCTATATACATACATTCATTCATTATTAATTTGCCATTTGTTCGATACATAGAAAATTGCTTTATTTTATGGGTGACGTGCTGTTTCTTTAATGGTTTGAATTTTTAATTGCTTACATCACTGATTAACACTATTTAGCTTACAGGAAGTGATGTGATAACTGTTTGAAAAAGTTTGGCAGGCGCCAAACGAAAGCGCTTATCTGATATCTGATTTTTTTGTGATATTTATTTTCTAATTAAACTTCTGTTGGTCAAGTCCGTGGTTTCTTGTTTTTCAGGCACACAGATGTGGTGCCAGTTTGCGTTGCAGTTCATGTAGAACACAGCCAGGGATATTATCGGGTCCCATGGAAGCTGTATTCATAGCCTTGGACAATGTAGCTTTAACCTGTGCTGCAGTAATACTGGCTGCCTGGCATTCTTCCAGTATTGTGATTGGTCCTTTAGAGGGGGAGATAGGGGTAAATGTGGCACTGAATCTGTCAGCCAGTATGTTGGCAATATCGTTGGCTCAGTATAGGAGGCACCATTGTGCAGTAACTCAGAGCAAATCTGGGAATTGCCATGAAGGTTCATGATATAATTATAGAAGGCTTTGTGATTGTTTTTAGTGTCTGCCCCAATTCTACCTTCATAGCTGGTTTGGAGGATTTGTTGAGAGATCTCAACTTTTTGTTGAGGCTAATAAGGGAGTTTTTCCAGTCTCAGGACTTCACCTTTTTCCGCAACAGTGTCTTCCTTCTGGAGGAAGATAGTTTGTACAGACACGTGGTCTGAAGAGACATTTTGTAGAGTGCTTGTGCTTGAAATGTACCCACGGTGTGCCCGGCTGGAAGAGAACAGAAATGTACATGCACTATTGTAACTGCTTAAATGTATATATTTTAACAGTGGAAACTGGAATACAGGAGATTCAGTCCAGCAAAGCTTCAGAAAAATAGCTGAAATTAAATTACTTTATGGCAGCAAGATACACTGGTCTGTGCTGAGAAGATTTTGTTACTGTCTTCAGAGTGAACTAATTACAAAAAATTGTTTTATGACTTCCAGCATCTGCTAAAGATCTAAGGTTTATGTATTTTCACAGGTAAATGCTAAATGCTGCTAGCTTCCAGCTATGGGGGTTTCACCTGGGATAGCTAGATGACAAGAAATGATGTCATTCTGCAAGCTATCCTAGCAGTAATATTTGAGATATTAATTTAAGAAGTCTTTTAGAGAAACACAACATTCTGTATTCTGTCTTTGACCTGACAACAACTAGAAGATCCATTCAGCACATCTGCCTTGCTCTGCAAGCAAGTTAACTAGAGTAAAGTAATTCTCTTAGATTCAGTCAGGAATATAGTGAAGCTTAGTTTAGATATTTTTCTTTATTTATTTGAGAAGGTCCTGCAATGTTGTTTAAAATATTTCCTGTGATTTTGAACTCTGATGGCACTGTAAATACAGATTTAGTATTGTCTTGCTCTTTTATTATTTATTAGCAAATATATTTAAACATTTCGTTATGGCTGATCTGCCTAGAGAGATTAAATTCTGAGAGTACTTGCATATTTATTTGGTGACACTGTGTGGGCCACTCCTAATAGCCTTGCACTTGGTAAAGCTACCATTTGTATTAGCAGTAACATTACACAGTCTGATTGGACACCCTTAAGGGCCTTAAGGTATCTGATAAGAAGTTAGCTGGTAGCAGGGATAACTACCTCATAGTCTGGGTAAAAGGGGGCATAGCTACTAAACCTGTGCCAGCCTTTCCCAGGTGTGTGTGTATGTGTGTGTGTGTGTGTGTGTGTGTGTGTGTGTGTGTGTGTGTGTGTGTAAATCAAACCTCAAAGAGTGCGCATGTCAGCTGCTTAGGCAGGGACATGAAGCACTGGTTGGACAGAGAGGGTGCTAGAGGTCATGGCTTGGCCACTCAGCTGAGATCTCAACTCTATAGCTGTGCCAGTGGGGAGTCTTACTGGGGATCTGGAGAAAGAGGGAGAACCCAGCCCTGGACTGACTGTGGTCTCTATATGCTCAAGAGAAATTGGCCTTGATGCAGAGAGCTGCATCTAGTAACACTGTGTTTGTACCTTGTCATCCTCTCAGTGTACATCCCCCACTGTTGCCAGTGGTAAGGACTGAAGCTCCTTGATTACTGGTCCAGTGGTGGGTCGTCACAATCAGCATGAGCCTGCTGATTCAACTCAATTTCAGGATTATCCGAGAAAAAAAAGAATAGAATACAGAAGAGCATTATGCATACCAGTCTTGACTATATTAAGCTTTCTATGTATTATACATTCTGTTTATTAGCATACTTACACAACTGTGGGATGTTGCTAGTTTGAAACTCATCCAACCACAGGTTGAGTATATCCCTCTTGTGTCTTTTTAGGTCACTGAAGTGGTGCCTACTCTGTTCTCTACTGCATGGAATACCAGTCGTACTGTAAACAGCCTTGGCCATACTATTCCAAGCCTCAGACTTGTACTGGGAGCCAGAATACTCCTCCTGCAGAAGCCTTTGGCTGTGGTGCTTTACCAGGAATCCAATAAGTATTCTGGACTGCTGAACACCCCACCTCTGTGCCCTAAATTGGGCACCTTCTCCTCTAAAGCTAGATATGTCTAATCCAAAAAGTAGAGCAATGGCAAATAATGATTTCCCACCAATTCCTATCGCTTTTATTTGTAGTGTGCAAACCTGAGCAATGATGCCAACCGCATTTGCACAATGTTAAGCAGAGAACAACAGTGCCAAGCAGGGAGGAAAGCAACTTTTTAAATTGGAAAGTTAACCTGACACTTGACATTTAGTTTGAAGGGTGTCTGCTGCTGTAACTGTTAGATTATTTAACTTTGCCGACATGCACTGAGGGCATAAATTTCATGACATGACACAGGTTTTGGTTTGGCTTTATACACTTATAAAATTGATTTTTACAGTGTGGGATTCAAACCTACGCATAAGAGACAAAACATTTTCTTCCACAGAGGTGATTTTCCATATTTGCCCCAGAAAAACTGCTTCTCAGACAGTCATGAATCATTTGTAAATACAGATCAAGTCTGAGGTGTTAACCATGTATGCTCGTGATCGGACAATGTCATTATATATAGATTCATTTATGCATGTGTCTTATTTAAGTATGAAGGCCTTCCAAAATAGCAGAATTATACTTACAGAAACATAGTAGACAGTATACCCTCAGTCATAGATCTTAACCTTCAAAACACAGTAAGGGTGTCTTATCCCTCATACATAAAAGTCATATCAGCTCCACTATTTATGATTATGTGTAATGTGTTATAAGTGAGACTGAATATAATGTGAAATGGAACAACAACAAAAATGTCTGGAATTTCCTGTATTAGATCCCAGGACCATGTGTATGACAGCCCCTACACGTATATCTGTTGCCACAGAACTATTGAAAAAACACTTAAATATGTTCCTGTTCATTACCATAAAATAAACTGTCACAATAGTAAAAATATGTTGCACATCCTGTATTAGAACCCAAGACCATCTGCATTACAGTCCTACACCGACACCTACTATTAAAGGAAAAGTTAAATGACAGTTGCATAATTCCCTATTCATTCTTAAGTTCCATGTATTAACCACCATGCAATGTCTCAGAGTGTTTGTGCAGCACCCAACAGAATTAATAAAATGCATGCATTTTAAATTGTTGACTGCCTGCATCCTGTCTACAGGTGTTCAATGGCTGCAGGTGTTGGGGAAGCTTGCTAACCACCACGCAATGTTGCTTAGTGGCATTTCGCGATGGAAAGCAAAAACTGCAACAATGTATCTTTCTTGACCTTTATACGGTCTACCCCCTGAATGTAGATGTTCTATCTGCTTCCTGTGTGGGCCACTAGTCCACGTTTGTGCACTGTTAAGCACTGTGCAATCAAGATAAGCACAGCTAAACTTGACATTCATTGTGTTTCTCTATTTCCCTTGTTTGCGCTAAGCTGCACACCACTCAAACACTAGCATTTAAAAATTTTAAAAAAAGGAAAACACAAAAATGGGAAATTAGGTGAAATGAAAAAATAAAACTATTAAATAAACAACACTACAAAATTTATGTTGGTACATATGAAATATTTTTACACAGGTCTGGATTTGAACTCTCACTGCAATGGACCTTCAAAACACAAGGATGTCTTATCCCTCTTTGTGACACAAACAGCTTTGCAGCAGAGAACTAAAATCATTGTGCATACAACCAACTGCATCATCATCCATAGTACTAACAAAACATATGACAGTTGTTTGTACATGTATTAACTTCAGATGTAGTGCACTGAGTGGTCACACAACCATTTCTGATTATTGCTTGCATAAATGCAGCTCTGTCTTATCTCTCTGTGCTTGTTGCCCAGTCTTGTCTTATCTGACCAGTAATCTGAGACATGCAGTCTGGAAGGCATTCTGTAACATTATCCTTAAAATTTGTGTGGATATTAAATTGCAGTAATATACAGCCATCAAGACATGAAGAGGAGGTTTGATGTTACTGAACAGAAACTGTGATATGTGTCCTGCTTACTTACATTTAAAACCTTGATACAATTACATCTACACTTTGTAAGTCTAACCTGGCTGACACACCCACTGGAGGTAGGGGAGTCTGAGCTGCTGTTGTGTTTCCTTCTCTCTACCAATAATCACTGACCGCTCCAATCCATTAGCAACAAACACTGAAGGAGGGCCTGCAATATGTTTACATTTGCTACACAGAGCCTAGTACTTGGGATTCAGCAATTCTAATGAGTTCACACCTCATTTGCATCTTCACCATGCTCACAGCCCTGAATCTTCACTATAAAAAAGTGTAGCTAGGGAACCTGAAGGTGAGGAGACTTGTTTATGTGGGTAACACTGAAAATATTTATCTGCAAAGAAGATTACTGATCTTGATAAGGTAATCTTGCATTTTTCAGCTATATACTGCATATGCTGAAATATAAGTATGAAAAATCTGTTAATATATATGTATACATATGCATTAACAAGTGCTACTTTTATCTGTATGCATTTCTTACAAGTATACTGATGGCACATGCATGTTTGTCAAGGCATTTTACTCTCTCATATGCACAGCCTTATTAACTGTCATCACACATGCTAATGTTACAACCATTTTTCTCTATACACTCTTCTATTGTTATTTCTGTAAAATGCAAATGTCCTATGCTGTCAATGACATAGGGGTGTTAGCCTTCTATGAGAAGGGAGTGCTGACCACAGGTAGACATGAATGGCAATTGCTTATAATGGAATGTTCTGTGGTAGGACTGTACACGTTTCAGGGACAGCTAATTTGATAACATTTTTAGCATTTCACTGACGATTTGCTAGCAAAATGTGTCATTTGCCTGTTTTGGGGGTAGGAGAGCAGAGCTGCATTTTTGTTTTGGCAAAAACAAGATTTTGCAATTACTACTCTCCTTGTTTTGGAGCCAGCCTTGCTTTGTGTGTGATTGTAATTTGTTACAACCACAAAATTCCTTTTTTATATATTTGAATATCTTGACTATTTCATGTTTATCCAGTGGGTTATATCAAAGCAGGACTTTTATTTATGGGATACTTATGTGCATTATCCTTCTTTTGTGTTTTATGTCACCTAGGACCATGGCACCCAGGCGTCCCAATCCCCAAAAATCCTTCTTCAATGACCCTTAAAATGAAGTCATCGTGGAAGCATTTAGGCATCATGGTGCCTTCCTATTTGACAGAGGACATTGGGATATGTCTGGCCAAATGCAAATTTAGCAGCAGATAGTTGTTGATGTGAACACAGTACGTGGCCAAAGCAGGACATATGATCAGGTACATCATAGGGCCACTGACAGGATTTCATCAGCCCAGAGGACAGCAGCTGCATTGGCCCTTAAACGGATAGCTACTGCAGGGGGGCTGCTACAGAGCCATCACTGACACCAAATGAAGAATCACTGTTCACTGTCAGGGATCCAGACAGCTCACTGAAAAGTGTACAACAGCATATTACTGAAGTTGGTGCTGCTGTTTCAGGGAGGACATGTATGTGCCAGGAGGAGCTTTCAGGTAGGCTTACCTATCTCAATTGTTAAATACTTCTTGTATAGTAAAATACTGACAACAATACTTAAGTTCTGTTTAAAATTAAAATTGTTTGGGGGATAGTTGTAGATTGCTACAATTAACAACACATTCTGGTTGATTACACATGGGCTTGGAGCGGACATATCATCCAAGTTCTTGTTAAAAGTATCATTAGTGTACATATAAAAGCCAAAACGTTTCAACTCCCTGTGTTACTGTTAATTTTGATGATGGTGTCCTTACTTTTTGCTTAACATCTTCCAGGACCATCCAGCATAGGGAGCCTAGAATCATCAGCACATGGTAAGCCAAACATTTTTATGTCGGTACAGATGAGCAGTTCAAAGAAATAATTAGTTTGTGATGCAAGTGTCAGGACTGTTGTATGTATTGCTTTACTGTCTGTAATTGTGACACCACTGTTATTTTGTTAGCATATATTGGACTATAGTAGTGTAAGTATTAATTTTTATCCTGTGTTTGTTGCTTATTATCACAGGTGATCCTGACAGCGGAAGTGTGGGACTCCTACCACCTGATGTCAGAGTATCAGCAGACTCTGATGATGATGGTGGCCAAACAGAGGCACAGTTGGGGGGTGCAGAGGTTGAACTAACACTGAGGATGACATTCAGCTGTCCCCTGTAATTCTATCGGACACAGCCAGTAGGCCTATGTCAATGCCAACCCATTCCAGTCAGCCCTCAGATATTGGACAGGTGGAGGCTGCGACACTCGATCAGGGCAGTGTGGCTACTGTGGCTTCAGTGCCTGCTGACTATGGCCTTAGCCAAAGTGTGGGTGAAGTAACACACAGGAGGGCTGATGGGGATGTTCAGAGGAGGCCTGCTGTCCATCCTCCACCTGATCCAGGTGTGTCTTCCCATGCTACTCAAACTATGTTTAGGGCCGTCATGTCATGAAGGTGCAGGCATGTTCCAATAGGTCATCCAGAGAAATGCTTAGGGTTGCAGACGTGGCACAGGATGACATGCGTGACTGCCTCACCAGTGTTGCTGAGTCAATGGATCAGATGAATGACATGTTGGAATAAGCAGTGTCTGTGACGGAATGTCTGCTGGGAGGGGGGTGGCATCCTTGTGGGCATGATTCAGCACCATCATCTGATGTTAGCTGATGCGGCCTTGCCTGATCATTTTGCCACAGTGGCACTACTTCCACTGCTCCGTCAGTGGTTGAGGTGTCTACACCCAGACATGGCAAGCCCTGGAGTCATGGTCCTCAGTGTCCTTGTGAGAGGAGTTCGTCCAGCAGGCATCAGTTACATTCCGGTAGCAACAGTGCATCTGAACTTGGGCATGGACGTGGCAGAGCCAGTTCTCGTGGTCAGACACAAGAATAATGAACTGTCACCTGTACCATGCAAGGCTCACACTTTTCAAACATACCAAAACATAGAGCTAGCATGGAGCTTGGCTGCGTTCCTGCAGACATTCACACACCAATTTCACCTGCAGGGCCCATACAGACATACACACAACAATTACCTGGTTCAGTAGTGAAGCTTAAACATCATTCTGTCTCACTGGCCATTTGGTTTGTTACTTTATCTAAATGTCTGCCTGCTTCTGTTTCTTACTCGCATACACTCACTCACCTTTTGTGTCAGCCTAGGCTTCCTGCCCCCCCCCCACCCCACCCCAACACCCTGTGCAAGTGATGATAATGGTGCCATATCCCTGTTTTCTATCTTTTGGATTCAGAAGTACACAAGCTTTGTGTCTGATGCTGAGAGTGCATAATTGATTTGGTGCTTAGTATATCTGCATTTGTGACGTTTTGCTGACTGTACTTTTGACATATTCTGGTCTTAGAAAGTTAGACAGTTAACAGAATCAAAACATTTTTGGCAGCAGTATTTTAATAATCTTCTGAAGACTGTGAAGTCTGAAACTGAAATGTGTCTCATTACTTTCTAACTTCTCTCTTTAATGATTTTCCAGGACAAAAGTATGAGGTTAAACTGAGGATATCCGGTGACCATCAGTACTTTTGACAAGTATGAATGTATGAATCTTTCAAGTCTGAGGCCTACTACGTGATAAAGAACATGTGCATTCATAAGTCTTTACTGTCACATGTTAAAGTCACTGCTGTACAAATCACTCACCTTTTACTTACATTACCAACTACCCTCCATTAACTGGGAAAACTACTCATGTACCAATACACCTCCCCAACGTTTCCTGTAGTTCATTAATTCCAATGGCCTGGACAAGCTCATTCTTACCCCCACTAGAGGTAGCAACATCCTTAATCTGGTCATTACTAACATGGGCGACCATTGCTCTACAAAAATAGTCCGCTCCTCCCTGGTTAGATCCGACCACAAACTAATCACCTTGGAAATCCACATCTCTCCCACCCAACCCACCCCCACAAAGGTAACCGCCATGAAAAACTTCTCCAAAGCTAACCTTGGGCTCCTAAAAACAGAAGTGGCTAACTTCATGGCACCCATGCAAATGGAGAATCGTTGTATGACCGCTGAATTATACATCAATGCACTGTATGAACACATACATAAATGCAAGGATCTCTCCATACCCAATAGAAGCAGGACCCTCTCCTCCAAAAAAAGGAAGCCAATCTGGTGGTCTCCTGCCATAAACAAACTCTACAACAGAAGGAGGAAACTGATGTGGAATAAGGTGAACTCCCAAGACTAGAAAAACTCCCTTATCAGCCTCAACAAAAAGTTGAGATCCTTCATCAAATCCTCTAAAGCTAGCTATGAAAACAGAATTGCAGCAGATAGTAAAGACAACCACAAGGACTTCTATAGTTATATAAAGAATCTCCACGGCAATACCCAGATTTGCTCTGAGCTACTGCACAATGGAACCTCCTATAGCAAGCCAACAGATACTGCCAGTATACTGGCCAACAGATTCAGTGCCAACTTTACCCCCCCCCCCAGGACCAATCACAATACCAGTAGATTGCCAGGCACCCAGTATTACTGCTGCACAGGTTAAAACAGCACTGTCCAAGGTCAAGAATACAGCTTCTATGGGACCTGACAATATCCCTGGCTGTGTTCTACATTAACTACAGAGTGAACTGGCACCTCACCTGTGTGTCCTGTTCAATCACAGCCTCATGTCAGACTTTGCCCCTACCGAATGGTGCACTGCTACAGTCATCTCTCTCCACAAAGGAGGAGTGACTAGATCCCACACAGTTTGGTTTTGTGAAGGGCAGATCATGCCTGCTCAACTTGGTCGACTTCTCTGAGTCAGTCACCAGAGCTGTGGATGAAGGCAGGGTGGTTCATACAGCCTACCTTGATCTGGCCAAGGCTTTTGATACCATTCCCCACTCAGAAATCATAGAAAACCTCACCAAGCTAGGCATCAACCCCTACACCACTAGGTAGGCTGCAAACTGGCTCACAGATAGAAACCACAGTGTGAAAGTTGCTGACTCCAAGTCAGATTTCCAACTAGTCATGAGTTGAGTCCCACAGAGTTCAGTCCTGGGTCCTCTCCTATTTGGGATCTACTTCTCTGAAGTCCAGGCCAACACGAAGGGACTCTGGCTGACAAAGTTCGCACACGATTGCAAGTTGTGAGCTATTATTAACTCCCCAAGTAATGTTGACATCCTATAGAATGGCCCTACTGAGACCAGTGACTGGTGTCAGAACCATGGCCTTAAGCTCAATGCCATAAAATGCGTCATCCCCTTTGGGAAAAACCTGGTTCCCATGAATTACCACATTGATGGTAGTCCATTGAACACAGAAGGCGTTATAAGAGATCTGGGAACACAGGGTGACAGCAACCTCTGTTTTGATCACCACATTGCCACTGTAGTCATAAGGTCCTTCTATGTGGCACATCTCATTACTAAGGGTTTTACATCCAGGAAGAAAGAGGTCATTGTCTCCCTCTACTCTTCCCTCATTAGGCCAATCGAGTACAATGCCCCATTTGGTATGTACCTCACTAGACACCTGCAACAACTGGAGAGCCCGCAAAAGTACCTCAAAAAGAGGATACTAGGCCTTAAACACTTGTCCTATATGGACAGACTCAAAAAAACTCCCAACTATTCTCCGTCTCATATTGCCTACTTAGAGGCGATTTCTGCTTGACTTACAAAGCCATGTCTGACCCAGTTCTGTTAGAAATGTTACATCTAAAGAAATCCCAATCCCTCCACACCACACGCCCCAGAGACTTCAACCTCATTACCACAATTAACAGAACATGCTGGAGGGACAGGTTCATAACCCAGTAACTGCCCATGCTCTGGAACAGACTTCCCATACATGTCAAGCAGAGCACCTCACTGACCCTCTTCAAGAGAAATCTTGATGAGTGGATGGGAAACGGAAAATTCACCCTGGGGATAACTCCAGTGGTTCTACTCGACAGAGGCACTGGGAACGAAGGTCAGGTGGCACTACGCCAGGGTAATCTTATGGCTAGGTTTGTAAAGGCCCCAGGGCCATTAGCCTAGTATACACCTATGAACCTGCGAAGTAACAACATGCAAGGATATGTCATTCATTCGTATTGTATTTCAGGGCTGAGTCTGTCTGATGCTAGGAGTACACAGCCATTACATGGGTAGATAAAGGTTGTGAGCACTGTCCGTCATGAAAGTTACTATACATATGTGTGTAAGATGAAGGTTTTAGCCCCTTAGGTGGTGAGTGAGTGTGCTACACGTTGTCTCTTAGCCAATGTGAGGGCATACTGAACATGCCTACATCTGCCTACACCCACAGCAGTTGCTGGTTCCCCCTCTGACTCCTCACCTGCGTGTGGCTGTGGTGACCTTGCCACTGGTGATGGGATGTGTGCCCCTTCCCCTTGTTGATCCTGCTGAAGCTGTTTTTTGAGAACGGTGTGTAGCATGGCACATACTGTAAATATATCAGTACATGGATTGTACTGCAGGGCTCCCCCAGATATATTTAGGCACCGGAACCACAACTTCAGCAGCCCAAACAAATGCTCTGTGATATTTCTGGTTTGAGCATGTGCCTCATTATGGTGCTCTTCAGCGGGTGTGTGTGCATTTCTGATGGGCATCATAAGCCATGGTCAAATTGCATAACCTGCATCCCCCAGTAAATGACCCTGTGGGATATCACTCCAAGTGAACATCTGATACAGTTGGGAGGTGTGCCAGATATGTTAGTTATGGTAACTGCCTGGGTTGCCAGCACACACATTCAAGATGATTCCCTTAGCATTACGCAAAACTTGGCAGTCAATAGAGTGGAAGCCTTTTCTATTTATGTAGAGCCTTCCCTGTTCCCTGGGTGGTGCCTTAATTTCTACAGTAGTTTGCCACAGGGTAGAACTCCTGGATATGTGTGGCCCTGTCCTCAGGAGTACAGGGAAAACATATGCAGTCATTGGCATGTTGGAGCATAGCATTCAGGAACTGATGGAGGATCCTGGATGCTGATGCCTGTGACACCCCCAGCATGCCCCTGTTTTTCTTCTGATAGGTTCCTGCAGATAAAATTCTAAGTGCTACACATACCTTTGTCTCCACTAGTGTGGGTTCCCCTTGGTTTGCCCTGGGTCTGAGTTACGAACAACAGAGGTTGCAGAGTTCCTGTAGTGTGTCTCTATCCACCCTGTAGATCTCTACAGTTTCAATGTCATACAGATTGTGATAAGTTAAATGAGGTCTGAAAACTTTTCTCCTTCTTGGCCTTGATCTGTTAGCAGCAGCATAGTCTTCACCCTGTTGCACATACACATGAATTAAAGCAACAGCAGCCCCTGACACTGTTTCTGTGTAAACTCCTTTCCATGGCTGTATTCCAGTAGGTTTTGGAATTCACATGGAAAACCAGCATTGAGTCTACACGGTTGCTTTATAGCTTGCTGAACAGCTCCTCCACCTTGGATTGGTTGATTAGCATACAGTTCAGCTGCTTATGCTGTAATTAGCATGCCACGGTGTTTACCATGGCCGCAGTGTGTAGAGTCACTTACTGAATACAAAATAGTGTGCTACCGTCCACGATGTGCACACGCTGTTTGCAGACCATGTAGGGTTTACTGACTCTGCCAGCCTGACTATAGCCCAGGTCACCCAAATTCAGTTAGTGGCACCTTGGACATCTATTGGAGTTGACATAAGGAGGATGGGACAGCAAATCCAGAAAGGGGAGGTGAACTGGGACCATCCAATTCCACAATCTGTCAGAGGAGGGGTGGTAATGCAAAAAACAGTCCAGGAGTAGGTATTTGACCACCAATATGCAACATGGCAACTCCCATAGTGGGTGAGTGGGAGCAGCAACTCACAGGGGAGAGTACAGTGCCTTCCATATTGTGGATTGCTTCTATCCTACCCAGCGAAGGGGTCAGGCCTCATAATAAATATGCTCTCACTGCCTGGATACTGGCAAGGACACAAACTGATACCTGTATGGCGGTCTCCCCCAACCTGCCCCTGCCCTCACTGTGGATACCCAGGATGGGGAATGAATGGGACTGGCTGATGTGGGAGGCCTGATGGTCAGCAGGCACAGTGGGAGAAACAAGCACATTAAAAAATGCTCAATCAATGACCTTTAAGCAAGCAGCCCAAAGTTATGCACCAGTTCACAGTCAACAAGTGATGCATTTACATGTCTACTGTCACCAAGAAAAAAATAAAAATATATGTAAAAGTTGTATTACCTTAGCCAAAAGACGGTTCCCATCATTATCCAGAATAAAAATGGCTTTGACAGTGTAGAGGGTTGGCTCCTAAAACAGAGATGAAAACATATAAGGGTGACGTTACTGTCAGCTAAGACAGCCACTGTTTAACATTGATGTCCACAAACGCAGCTATAAAAGCAACAAAATAAAACCATCACACCTGACACATGCACAATCCTCACTAAATTAATATTCTAACTCCCAAGATCACAGAATACCAGGGAAAGGGAATATTGCCCAATCCCAGGGACTGTACAATCACATCCACCTGTTGACCATCTGTTTTGTCAACCAAATTGTGTCGATAAAGCAGATGTCATCAACTTTAAACACATTTGATTAAATAAAAAGCACCAAATATCAACGTTTACAAAGCTGACCACAAAGCGTCAACCTTGCAAAAGTCGACAAACTACTATGAATGTGCACAGCAATAATATCAGCCTATAAAAATTTAAACCAAAAAATATAACAAAATGTTTCTTTTTGAGGGAGCAAGCCCCTTGCACCCCCCACACCTCATGCTAATTAAATGTACTACCTTTGAGATCGTACAATGTCAGAGAAAATAGATACTACTGTACCCTGAGAATTGCGCAAGCTCACCCACCTGTCGACCATCTGTGTAATCAACTAAATTTTGTCAGCAATACAGATGTCGACCATCGATAGAGATGACAAAATTCAGCGGATCCATACAAACACACGTGTGCGTGTGTGTGTTTGTCTATCTGTAAGGCCCCCCTTAAGCCATACATTAGGGAATTTCACTCAAATTGCATGCATTTCCTGTCACTATTCTTTCATTTTACTGCATAAAACATACATATTACAAATCTTTATTTCAGTAAAGACATGATTTAATTTGTAAATGCAGCTTTTCTGTGTTCTGCAAAAAACAAACGTGTAACAGCAAATACCAGCTTGGTAACTCTTGTACATGCTTCCAGGTAATCACTTTCAGACTTAAATGGAAGAACTTAAAATAGTTCATTCAATTTCAATAGCTCACAGATCTCCTTAGTTTCATGCATATAAAGGGGTCAGGACTTCCTTGCCTGTGTCCCTGGTCCTGCCTAAGGCTGTCTTCCATCAAGCTGCCTGGCCTCTCTGGTCTTAGACAGGCCATTGCCTGGGTATAACATTTCCACCTGTACAACTCCTCTAGACAAGCCACTACCAGCCACTGCCTGATTCCATCAGTAATTCCTCTGCAGTTGGAGGTAAACATCTCTAGTTCACTCAGCTTGCTTTCTCTTTTTATAAAAGAGTTACTTTCACTCCAACTAAAATCCATCTTATTACACGGCAGATATTACAAATATTTCTCCCTCCATCTATTTACCATTTTACTGAATGAAAGGTATTTAAATTCCACTATATCACATAAACCCCCATCTCAGAGCTGGGTATGGACTACACCAGTGGACTGCTGACTCCCAGCATGACCAGCAAACAGATTTGACAGTACAACCCAGAAATGGTCAGGTCACTCTCTTCCAGAGGCACCTCAGGGTATGAGTGTCATATATCTGCATGAATCCTCCTTCCATCTAGCCACCATTTATTCAATGCTGACTTGACTTTTGCAGCCCTTCCTGGATTTTGAAAATCCAAACTTCCCACTCTGGTAGTTGCTTAGTTAAAATGTTTCCTGTAAAATTTTGCACCCATGAAATGTCCCCCCTTAAAAAGGAAAAGTCTCTTTGAAACCCTACTTCCACCATTAACACAGCATTAAGACCCTTTACCGAACCATGATCCAAATCCGAGATATCCTGTGATTCACAAATATTTTCAGTGTCTCTGTAAGAAACACTGTGTTTAGCAGCCAAACAAAGAATGTGTACAATTCAGAGACACTATAAGCAGAAGAGCTGAAGCCCGAGAAATTCCCTGGCCTGCACAGTACTCTAACAGCAGTATAATAAGACGGCAGTGGTCAACAGTAGTACAATGAGGGCTCCTGTCGATTTAGATGAGCATAAACATGGCAGAGCAATTCAGCAGAGATGTATGCACTGGACTAAAGGCCCTGTCTTTAGTATTAATAATCACTGTAAAATCCAGGAGTTACAGGAGACTAATCATGGAAACATATATGGGTCAGCTACAACACTAGTAATTCGGCATATACAACAGACTTTACTCGCCACTGGTAATCATGATGTTCTGAAACATGTCCCTCAGCAGTACCATGTCCATATCTAACATTTCATGCCCTCCATGACACAAATTGTGTACCACTACCACGTGAACAGAATCACCATACAGGAGCTGGTCAAGTTGTGTCAACCTCATATGCAGTCCCGTGGGATGCAATGAGTATCTATCCTTGTGGATATCAGGGTATATGTGGCTTAGGCAGAAGGACTTTTCAGCACCAAATGGAGGATACAGTCGTGTATATCAGCTAGCTGCGTCAAGGATACTGCACCAGTTCCTGTCGGAAATGCTACAGCATGTGGGGGAGTGTATGTGGTTTCTACATACCACTGAGGAGAGGCAACCCCATACAGGCTTTTTATGATGTAGCCCATTTCCCCTGAGGTACTAGGCCATAGATTGCAACCCCACTGCAATAAAGGCCCCACCTGGAGAACAAGGAAGATGGTATAGTAAAAGCAAATGTTTCCACTCCATGCACTGCCAGGCAGATTGTAATATACAGAGTTTAATATACAATGTGACAGCAGGACAACAAGGCAGTTACAGTGACTCCCACATCTGTCACATTTACAAATTATAGCAGCAGTTTCTGAATGGTGATTTCACTGAATGGCAGTTTATTGATGATGCTGCATATGCCTTGGAGACATGGTTAATGGTGCCTATCAGAAATCCTCAGGTCATGCAGGGAATGGCTACAACTATGCCTTGTCACAAACCTAAGTCATTGTTGAACATGTGTTTGGCCTGCTGTATGAATGCATGTGGGGGTACCCTGCAGTATGACCCTGCCACATGCTGTAAAGACACTTTCAGTCTGTGCTGTGTTACAGCAGGGCAAACATAATCAGGAGGATAAAGTCAGATATCCAGCAGTGGAGATACAGCCTGATACGGAGTATTCATTAGCGGAGATAGAGCCTGAACAGAGTATCTGGCAGTGGTGACAGAGACTGAAACAGACTATCCATTAGTGGAGATACAGCCTGATATAGAGTATCCAGCAGTGGAGATAGAGCCTGACACGGATTATCCGGCAGTGGAGAAAGAGCCTGATATGGAGCTTGTGGAGGAGTTGGATGGAGGGAAGGATTATGCCAGACAAAGGCTGGTGGAGTATGTCATGGCACTTCCTAAAAGCAGCAGCTGCTTTATAACAAGGGCCAGACTAAAGAAGAATACAGAAAACAAAGGGTTCTGCAAGCAAACATCCATCCAGGCTGTGAAGAACATTTGCTCACACTTGTACTGCTGAGTGAATCACTACACGTGTGGAAAGATGGTGGCATTTGCCTGCCTGTGGATGAAATACTGGATCACGTTTGTTTTTTTCGTTTGCTTGGTGAGTATTTTGTTTTTGGGATTGCCTTGTGCTTTGGTTTGCCTTATTGCAGTTTAGCTGCAGTTTTAGTTTACGTAACAGAGACTTGGCGCTGTCACACTGAGGAGGGTCAATGCTGCAGTTTGCTTTGCTCATTGCACTGTGTCCTGAAATCCTGGAGCTGCAGCGTTTGGATACTGCTAGATGTTGCTGTTATTCCATGTTGGTAAATGGGGTTTGTGGCCACTGAGTTTATTCTGCTAGATGACGTTATTAAACCCGTTAGCTTGAATGAGTTAGGTGGATACTGAATACAGACATATGTACAGCAATCTGAGGCAAATGCTTCTTTTGAGACATTGATTACGGGGAGTGTTAGGTGTAGTGCTGTGATTACGGGGAGTGTTAGGTGTAGTGCTGTGATTACGGGGAGTGTTAGGTGTAGTGCTGTGATTACGGGGAGTGTTAGGTGTAGTGCTGTGATTACGGGGAGTGTTAGGTGTAGTGCTGTGATTACGGGGAGTGTTAGGTGTAGTGCTGTGATTACGGGGAGTGTTAGGTGTAGTGCTGTGATTACGGGGAGTGTTAGGTGTAGTGCTGTGATTACGGGGAGAGTTAGGTGTAGTGCTGTGATTACGGGGAGAGTTAGGTGTAGTGCTGTGATTACGGGGAGTGTTAGGTGTAGTGCTGTGATTACGGGCAGTGTTAGGTGTAGTGCTGTGATTACGGGCAGTGTTAGGTGTAGTGCTGTGATTACGGGCAGTGTTAGGTGTAGTGCTGTGCAGTCTAGACAGTTATAGACTTTTTGGATGACTTTTGAAAAATTTGCTTGAAATATCTTGTATGCTTTGCAGTTCTGCATTTGTCATCTGAGAAACTGATTGCACTGCTTTCAAGGTATATCTATATCAGGGAAGGGGTTGCCATAATGGTTGTAGTGTTTACCTTAGAGACATAAGGTACAGGGCTTGATACTCACCTTTGAAAGTAGAAATTGGCTAAGCTTAATTGGCCCACAAGGGCATCTAGCCTACTACTAACCTATGAACAACAGTTTTATTATATCTTACTGTCGCTAATATATGTTGCATATTCTTGAGCACTGCTAGCAAGTTGCATTTTATTAAAACAGTTTTACTACATCCTACTAACACTAATATATACTGCATAATCTTGAGTGATTGCTTTGAATAACTATTCATTTTACAGTATTGTTCTTTATTTTATATTGGTATTACATTTGCTTCATTTGATTGTACTCAGTGCGTAAAAAAGTAAGGACTCTAATAAAACTGAAGTTGAAGCACTATTACCTGCAAAGACTAGTCATACTGTGCATCAGATATAGGCAACAGAGTAACAGAATGCATCTGAGTAAGTACAGTTATCATCATATGCATAGGTAGGGAGGACCAGAGTGGCAACTGTCATCAATTGGTAATTGTAGGTGTCTTGGCAAGGGTGAATTTAACTTGGTGCTGTGAGTGCCATGCCTGCTTACATGGAGACTAGATTGCACTGGGCAGAAAGGGAGTACTGTCTCCACTGGTAAGTGTGTGTGTGTGTGTGTGTGTGTGTGTGTGTGTGTGTGTGTGTGTGTGTGTGTGTGTGTGTGTGTGTATGTGAGCCACATGTGTATGTGCATGTGTGTGCATACGCGCGCGTGTGTGGAGATGGACCTTCTTGATATCTAAGGGTGTGTGTGCTTGGACACCACTTCACCAGGTGGTGTAGCATTCAATTAACGTCCTACAGACAGGACCAGTGCACCCACAGGAAATGAGATTGCACATCTTCCCTGCCCATGAAAGTACCCTCCCCTGTGAAAGTCACATACACTATCTAGACCACATTACAGGATCAAGCGATTTACGAACATGAGTGATGACCATGAATTAATCTGTCACAAGCACTCTGTTCTCATGGACATTCATGTCATCCTCTTCACTGGATGGTGAGTGAAAGTAGTGACATTGAATGTGCCTGACCATGACCATCCCCCTTCCATGGTGGCCCTCATCACCACAGACAGAGGTAGACTGGGCATGGGAATTACATATGCTATGATACCTGCATGCACAAAGAACCTGCTTCATGCACTCTCCCTAAGAAATGCTTCCATGATGTCACACAAACTCCTGGATGTCACTACACATACCTTGAAAACAAGCATCTCAGCAATAACTGTGGTGTTGTTAGCCTGTCCCTGCATGAACTGTCTGCACATCCTCTGGATTATGAGCACTGAAACAGTTACCTAGCTAAGGTGGGCTAGCATCCAAGGGAGGACTGCACCACAGAGGAAGACATCTCTTTCTAGGCAGAGATTTCTGCATCTTACTGCCCTTCTGTTTCATCCTGTAGGTCAGGGGTGGGTTCCAAAGGCCCACAGGCTATGTCCACTGACTGGGGTGGGGATCTGTCTGGACCCCATATTGCCAGTCTCCAAGACAGACACAGTGACCCCTGGTTGTATCACACTCTGGCTGTCATCCTGTCAAAAGACTGATTCATCTTCAACATCAAGCTGTTTTGGAGGATACTGATAAAGTCATGAGAGGATAAACACACAACAGGGAAGTAAGATCTGTCACTATTAAATGATTCCCAGTGAATAAATGAATACTACTTTTTACAAAGTTAGGACAGAAGATGAAGCCCTAATGTGCTTGTGAAAAGATGTGATAATATGTTTAATCTGTACTACACCACACATACATTTACCCAGCATGAGGATACGTTATCCAGTAAAGACATGCTCACCTGAAGCATCTCTGATGGAAATTCTTGGTAGACACTCAAGCTCACTTCCTAAATCCAGCAGTCCATTGTGGTGTCTGGATGCGTCTAAACCCCCTGCAGAGAGGTAAGGCAATACTGGCTCACCTGACAGGACACTTCCCATTGGCCAGCTCCTGTGCCAAGCAGGCAGCTCAACCTTTAGCTGCACCGATCATGTTAGTGGCTCAAGCATCTCATTTGTTTTTGTCCACAATTCTTGAACAAATAAGTGAAATTGAGAGGCATTTTGTCCATTCTTTATAAAGTCTGCAGACATCAGGGAAATTGTTGTGCATTGTAGTCACTGAATAATGACAGGCAACAGTTTCAGACTTTGTGTCATTAAGAAAATTCTTGCTAATATAAACTATTTTATTCTAGCAACTTTCTAAGTATATAAGCTGAACATTTAAAATATGTTCCTAATTTTTGTATCTTTGACTTTGAGGAGTTGCAGTGGGTTTCACTGTTATGGTTTTGTCAGCAACAAGTTGAGATTTATTTCTGGCCAATTATTTATGAATATATTCATTCACTTGTTCTCCAGCAATCATTTGAGGTGTACAATCATCTAAGTGACTGTAAGTGATGGTTGCATGTGTATAAATACATGGTTCATGCAATCTAAGTAGTTATGGTGTTATGGTGTAAAGTACAAAACTGACTGTAGTAAACAGAATCATCATCATATAAGCCATGTTTTTTGTACGATCTCTAGTTTCTTTATTTTGCTGATTGTTCACACTGCCTTTATGATCTGGCTGTGAATAAACTGGACAGCATGAAGTCTACAAGTTTATTGTTAATATTTTAACTGTGAATACATTTTAATCAACCTTGCTTTTGTGCAGGTACATGGGTGTAAAATGCACTGTGATAGGCTACAACAGTCTGTGTGGTACTTAGTACAGATGTGCAAGGCTGTGAACTGCTTCTATAGTGTTTGGTTCGATTCCCTCAGCCCTCATTTGTCTAATGTCTGACTCATACCAAGTCACTTCACCAGACTGTGCTCCTAGGCTGCCACTGAAAAGGGGCAGTTGCATCCAGTGGGCTGTCTAAAGCTGTTAGCAAATGTGTTGCACATTTGTCTTTTGAATTGCTGTGCCTTTCACACAGACATTAATTAGTGATTCATTATATGCTGTTTGATTATTAGTCCCAGCAAGTCTTGTAGCTTAATGGGTTACCAGATGCATTTTCAACAAATATGAGCTTCAAGGAGAAAGTTTACAGTTGCTCATGCTAAGTCTGTTTAGTCCTGTTTAGCAATTGGATGTCAGTGTTTTACTGTAAAACTGACAATAACAGATTTAAATTAAATCCAAATCTCTGTGATCATTGAATAAGTATAAAAAAAAGAACATGCGCACTAACAGGACTAAAGAGTGTGTTATGGTAATTGAGGAGAGACAGACAAGTAATGGGAGATTAATATGGCTGTGGGGGAAAGGGAGGTACTATCACCCTGCCTTGGACCCATCTGAGTATGATCTGATTCTGCATACACACACACACACACACACACACATGTATACAGTATATACATACTGTATATGTAAATGTACATATACAGATCTACTTTAAATGACCAAAAATCCGTAAAGCCAAATGTTATTTTGCAGAGACGAAAATAACAAAACAGAAAATGCTGAACCGCATACTACACTAAAACACACAGTACTATCTGAAACCCACCTAGATGGGGAACTATGCCCCCCAGACGCCCTCAACTATATATATATATATATATATATATATATATATATATATATATATATATATACACATACACATACACACATACACACACACATACATATACACATATACCAACTCCAGGATCATACTACAATGAGGAAAAGGGCATATTTCCCCACATTGGGCAAGTGTTTACTTGCCCTGGTAAAAACTGTGTTGTTCAGCATTTTCAGTTTCATTATTTTCGTCTCTGCAAAATAACGTTCAGCTTAATGGACTTTCAGTCATTTGAAGTAGACTCATATATTCATGTATATGCATACACGTGTACAGTTTACTGTTTGTGATAATTTTTTTCTTGGCTCGCCATTTATCAAAACTTAAATCCCAAAAAGTGTAAACAAAACAAACTGAAAAAACACAGACACCCCCCCACACACGCACACACACATGCACGCCCGCGCATACACACGCACACACACATGCACGCACACACATACACACACATGTGCGCGCGCGCGCGCACACACACACACACACACACACACCAACAGATACACAACAAACACACACACACTTATAAATACACTTACACATACACATGCTGACACTGCCCTTGACAAGCCAGGTCTACCACAAAATGAACAAATACACACTCTTACCTACAGGCAGACTTCAGGGATATGACAAGTGAACTGATATTCCTGGAGTGCTGGAGGAAACCACAGCATATAGATAAGCCCACAAAAAGACAGGGAGAGCATGCACACTCCACAGAAAAGAAGCTGCAGTCAAGGGCTCAACCATAGCCAAGTTCTATGAGACAGCAAAACTCCTTACCACACCACTGTGGCAATGAGCAGTTGCTTTCCTATACCTCCTGCTCTTGCCAGACTACCAAAGATCACCACTTACTGTGTGAAATGCACATGTATGTAAGGGAAAATTAAAGAGATTAAAAGTAACACAATGGTTGTAAAGACACTGCAACTACCCCAAAAAATATAGAAGCACACAGTACCAATTTTAGACTGATTTTAGTAAATACAGCACATTGTATGACACTACCTCTGCCATAATAGATTAGTGACTACTGATGAATAGTGATCAAAATACTACAGGGATAAGTCACTTTTAGCCATGGATAGCCTCCATACCCATCAGTTACAGCTGCTGTGATGACCTCGTAAACCACAAATGTTTGACTGTGGAAAAAAAACACAATGATAACAATCACAGTAATATGTTTCAATTTGTTTCACATAAACCACACATAAAAGTATTCCATGTACTGCAGACTAGTCCTGCAAAGCCATACTAGTGACTGTTTAAAGTGAGAAAACAAGGTCAGTTATTTACATGCAAAGACAGCACACAATTTCACCAAGCAGTTATAGCCACGTCTGTGTACAATTCAGATGTCTGCTTGCCGTAAAAGTAATGGTCATCTAACATATTTAATCTATTTGGTTATTTTAGTTATTTATTTATGTTTTTTTCCAGAAGGTCTGAATGGGCATAAAATAATCAATTTTAGCAATGGCTTAGGGAGAAAAAAGCTTCACAAAACAGTAACAATTTAACACAAATACTACAACTGATGCATATTGCAAACAATAATCACAGAGATAATGAATATCACAGTTGAACAAAAATAAATAGGATACATATGATGCAGTTTAGAATAGCAATATAACATAATACAAGTAAAAAAAAAAAAGTAAAGTCAGTTCAACTTAATAAATATCAATTTAATAGTCATAAAATGTATGCGTCAGTATATGGGAAGGATTAAAGAGAAATGAAACAGGTGGAAGATATAAAGGAAGTAAAGGAATACAGAGTTGTGGAAGGAAGCAAAAAAGGTCAGTAACAAAGCAGAAAGAGAGAGGAGGTAGTAATAAAGAAAAGGATGACTTTATAATGCATATATGACAACATCAGATTAAAATATTATTTACTTATTTGACATTTGTTTACCAGGAAAGTCTGACTGGACCAAAAGAACACATTTTCAGTGGAGGCCCAGGGAGAAAAGTTCCATTATGCACAACATTAAAGACGGAAAGAATTTAGAGATGAAAGTAAACAGTTTCAGGGATTAAATCTTTAGTAAATATTCATACATACAAGTTTTGTCATAAGAGTTATTAATATATTAATACATAGAATTCGGACATAAGGTTTATTAAAACAAAAACACATAGCAAAAAAGAAATGCACAATCTTTGCCATAACAGATATATGTATATTGAAAGGTAGAAAAGAACAGCAAAGATGTATGTATATTTACATAGTCAGGAAAATAAATAGGAGTTGCTAAAAATGAGACTGATAGCAGAAACAAAGTTGTCGAAATAGTGGTAGCATACAAGGCAGTTAATGCAGAGTGAAGAAGATAGATTAGAGTAGAGAGTTAAAGCCATGTGGTACATATATGACAGCAGAGTTATCCACTTAGTACAGGATGAAAAGAAAGATTTATACAGGGAGTATAGATAAAAAGGCAGGGAGAGGGGAAGGATGTTAAAGAAGATGGGAGTTTATCCAGGTCTGGAACAGCAGCAGAGCCAGGATTTAGATAGGAATTTTTAGGGTATGTATACAGGCATGTAAGTTAGAGACAGACAGGATGGCTAGAGGTGTCAAGTTTTAGTTGTTTGTTACTGAGTAGGAGTAGAGGCAGAGTCCTGGAAGTCTTTTTTTTTTTTTATTTCTGGATGGTGATAAGATGCTCATTGTCTGGGCATTTCCAAGATGGCTGTACACTGATGAACAACATAATTTCAGGTCTCCCGGTGTGAAAAAAAAGAAACTGATAGATAAGGGCCAGTGATTCTTCCTGTTTTATTAAAATTCACTTACTGGCTAGTAAGTACATTTCCTGGATGCCAGCAAAGCAGAAACTCAGACAGTTTGAAAGAAAATCAACTAGAAAAGGTGAAGAGAAGAATTTTGCAGTTGTTCAGCAAAAAGTAGTTCAAGCTTCAGCTTTTGCACAAGAAATGCCTTCCAGTAATTTACAAGGAAAAATAAGCCAAATGTGCTCAGAGTTGATCAAAATAAATAAAACATGATAGGAGTATATCAACTCAAACAACAAAAAAGTGGAGAAAAAAATGAAAGAAGCTTTAAACAACTATTCAGATGAAATGATAAAACTGCAAAAATCAGAGGGTGAAATGATGAAAAGGCTGGCTGACTATGGCATTGCTCAAGGTGAGCGGTTTCAAAAAGTGGTAGTTAGAGGACAGAGCATGCAGAGAAAACCTGAGACTTTCTACTGTACATGAGAAACTGGAAGGAGCAGACTGTACTAATTTTAAAGCACAGCTATGTAACTGGGGAGGTATTCCACAGCAGGATTTGTTATTAAAAGGGCACAATGAGTGTGCATGCTCCAAACCTGACCATGACAAAGCAGCCAAAACGTGTATTAGTAAAGATGCAATCATACCAGCAGAATGAGTTGATCCTGACAAAACTGTGGCAGAAGGGCAAAGTTTTAGAAACTGGAAACATTAGAGTATTTGTGAAAAATGATTATTTATTGTACACCAGGCAGAAGAGAGGGGAATGTTGATAGGAAGGTGTGAGTCAAGCTGCTATATGCACCGGTCTTCAGAATATTTTGTTTTCTGGAGAATCAACATAATTTTTGATGCAGAACAAGAAGAAATACAAATGTTTATCCAACAAAAAGTGAAGCATGAAAGAGAAGTGGACTCTGCTTCTCATTCTGACAATAATGCACATAGAATTTGCCAGTGAAACCTTTTCCAATATTTCACAGGAAATGACTGAGAGACACAAAAAAGCACAGGAGTTGAGTAGAAAAATCAGGAGTACTTCGAACTTTAACCAGAGTCTGGGACTGAGAGATGGAGATGAACAGGAAGAAGATCAGCAACATTGAAATTAGTAAATAAATGTGAGATTTTAAAGAATCAGTCACATTTGTGAAATGTGGCTTTGCAAGAAAGAGTCTGAAAAAGATTGGATTTTTGTTGACTCTGTTAAACTTGTGGTGAGACTGATAAGCATGTGCCCCACTTCAAGTCATTGATGTTTGGAAGGACACTAAAAGGAAAAAAAAGACAAAGTAATTGCAAGGAGAATATTTTTGTGTTCTTAAAGTACATACATAAAGCATGCCATGATATAAATTGTATGTGATATAGTAAATAATTTTTACTCAATACCAAACACGAAACACACCAATTCCAGTCAAAAATAAAATATGAAGTAAAAACTGTAAGCCACAGGAAAGCCATGATAACCAGTAATCCACAAACGTTTACTGATAAAACAAAGCCTATGGTTTATCAATAAACGTTTGTGGATTACTGGTT
Source organism: Protopterus annectens (assembly GCF_019279795.1). Classification (NCBI taxonomy): domain Eukaryota; kingdom Metazoa; phylum Chordata; order Ceratodontiformes; family Protopteridae; genus Protopterus; species Protopterus annectens. Next base: position 1,288,571,607 of record NC_056747.1, read on the forward strand.
AGCCTGGCTTTCTGTGGCTTCCAGTTTTTACTTCAAATAATTTTTAATGATTGTTGTGTGTGATGAAGATACTAAAGTAAACAAGTACTTTTTTTTCTTTATTTTTTTTTTTTTTAGATTTAAGAAATATAGGCATTACATTGTAAAAAGAGAAGAAAGACTGAACAAAAGCACTTTTGAGTCAAGGGACTGCAATCCTGGGCTGACTGAGTGGGGGATGGGGTATAAAAGTGCACTGAATATGAAATATGACATAACATATATATAATACAATATAATATAATATAATATAATATAATATAATATAATATAATACAATACGATACAATACATGTAGAGCTGAAATGTTTTATTTTATTTTGCATAGGTGAATGTCTGGATTAATGCCTTTGGCTAACCTAATGATGAGTTTTTTGATTAAGGAAGTTTGTTTTTTCTTTTAATGACAGACCACAATGTTATTAACAGTTTTCCTTTAAGCAAATGAATCTTCATTATTAGTTAAGAAGTACGTTCCATGGAAACAAGCTGATTAAAGGTAAAAGCAATAAATTGAGAAGCCTGGGCATTTTTTTACTGACAGAATGGTAAAATTAAAAGGTACAGCAATAAGTACATAAGTAAAACATAAAGTTTGAAATTACTGGAGTGAATAAAGGACAGCTTGTTGTTTTCAAGGTGTGTGTAATGACCTCCAGGAAAACTTGAATACATTTGCTAGAAGAATGTACAATTTAGTTTTATTTAAAGATAGCTAGTGCACTTTTTCCTTAAGGCTGAAAGTTAATGTTTTTGAAAGTATATAAGCTGTTTTTCATATCTGGGAGAGGAATAAAGACAAGACAAACAGACAACAATTAGTGCATGTAGGAGCACAGACTGTAGCATGCACTTTAGCATGGATAACCTTAATTATAGGTTAGCTAATACATGTGGATGCAGCTTTTGATTTGGGATAATTGTTTCTATCAGGAGGGCAAACTTCATTTCTTGAAGATATTCATAATTCTGTGTGTTTGCTTTAAGTAAATAGGTTATTGGCATGTTTTGAGGGTAAGTGTGTTTTTCTTTCAGTGTTTTCACTGAAACAAAAAGTCTTGTAAAACATGACATAGGTTCAAATAGATATAAAAAAAAACTATATAAAGGATCAACCTGCTAAACATTAGTGGGTGCATGTAACACAGCTGGACATATACATTTAAAAAAAGCATAGATAGGAATAACAACTTCTTATCATTATAGCTACACTTTAACATATCTTGGAACATGAATGATCTTAGAAGTACAGAAAAAAATGTAAGAGTATTGAATTATATTAAGAAGTGCAGAGTGCGAATAACAGTGCTACAGGGGATACATGTGGAAAGAACGTGAATTTCATAGAAAAAGGATTTCAGGATGGGTATTCAGCAAATTACCAGGGACAAAGGAAAACAGGAGTACTTATACTAACTACTAGAGGAGCTCCAATAGAGATAGAAGAAGGGGAAGGTGGTAATGCTAGACTTGTGGTAGTATGGGACTACTGGTAAGCGAGGAGGATTATGCTGGCATGTATTTACATTCCACCTAAAACTGCTATCATGGAGCTTCAGAAAACGCTGGGAGCAATAATCAGCTTTCAGCAGGGAATATAACTTGTAGGTGGGGAACTGGAACTTGATTTGAAATAGTGATGATGTATCTGAGGGACCTAGAAGGTAAAATATAGCAAAAGATCGTAGATTTCTGAAGAAATTTAGGATAATATTTGGTATGGAAGACGTGAATTCAGTAATAGGAACTTACAGAGAATTTACATAGTATTTACCCAAGGTACAAAAACTGGGCTAGTCTACATAGAAATTATATTTCACAGGAACATGTGCATTTAATTGAAAGCTTCAATATACATCCAAACACTATTTCAGATCATGCACCAATAACAACTACAATAAAAATTCAAGGTAATGAAGTACAAATGAAACACTGGCACTTCCCACCCACCTATTACAAAGAGAGGAACTTAAGGAATGAGTAATAGAAAACATACAAGAGTTATTAGGGAAGACTGAAATTTCTTCAGAAGGTGAAGCTAGTGAGCGGAATAAAATGGAAGTGAAGTTTAAAAACAGGATAGAAATAAAAGAAATAGAGAACCGGTTAAGAAATAACAAAAACTATTTAGTGGGGCTGACAAAGGTTATTTGTATTTCAGAATAAGGGGAATCTCACAGAACACCAAAAGAGATGCAACTGCACAGTGCTAAAGAGAAAATAAGGGAGTATCTTAATAATATGCATGAGTTTATAAAGACTGCTGTTAAGCAACTTTTTTAATAATAACTCCAGAGTACAAAAACGTTTAGAGCAATGTCTTAGGCAACAGAGAGTAGAAAGGGTTGTTGGCAATCTTAGGGAGCCCGTTAGAAAGAAAAATAAACAGATCTTGTAGAGGTATTAGAGATATTTCAGAAATTTTATGAAAATTTGTATAAAGCAGAGAAATGTGGAAACCAAGAAAAAGCATAAATGGAAATATTTATGGAAGACTCAGTTATGCCAAGGTTAGAGATAGATGAGGCTCAACAGTTAACAGTTAAGACAGGAGAAGATGGGATAAAAGTACTGATGTATGTATAATCAATCTGTAGGAAAGTCTCCAGAAAAGGATGGTATTCCTGCAACTATTTGGATGCTAAAAGACATGAAAGTGACAAAGATCTGGAACTTTTTTAAAACAGTATTTTAAAAGGGGAAGAAGCACCAACATCCTGGAAGAAAGCTGTGGTGGCTGTAATTTTAAAAAGGGTAAAAGTGTCACACCTGGCTTCATACAGACCCAATTCAATTTTAAATCAGGAGTGTAAAGTGTTTATATCTATAATAGCTAAAACAATGGCAAACATGTTGTCAAAACTGATAGATATTAATCAATGTGTTTTTTTTGGAGGGATGGCAAACACATTTGATAGCATTAACAGAACGATGATCTACACGGAAGCAGAATATAAGAAAATACCAATCTTGTTTGTGGGTCTTGATGCATAGAAAGCATTTGACACAGTAAGCTGGGATTTTGTGAACAGGGCAATGGAAGCATAAAGTTGTGTATGAACAAAGGAATCAGCCAGGGGTGTCCTCTTTCCCTTTTGTTATTTGTGTTATGTTTAGAGCCAGTGGCAAAGAAAATAGGGAACTCAGAAATTCAAGGATATAATTGGTAGGGTAATCAAGAAAAGTTGGCTTTATTTGGCAGATGATATTTTTTGTACCTGATAAAACCAGAAAAGGACATCTCAGTGTGGGACATTCTGAGACCGTTTCAATTCTTTTCAGGATATAACATTAATGAAGACAAAACAAAGGCTACAGCTGTAACCTACATACCCACACATGAATTGGTTCAGCAAAACCCACATTTATGAGTGCATAATAAGGTGAAGCACTTAAGTATGGCTTATAAAGGATTCTGTTATGGCAACTAAGGATACACAGGAAGAGACTAAGCAAAAGATAAGACAAAACTGAGAAATTAGAAGCTCGTTTATCAATATGGGTAGCAAGATACAAGCAGTGAAAATGTTTTTAGTCACTTAGTTTTATACAAAGGTCATAGGATCAAAGGAAATTCATAGGACATTACTAGGCTATTGGCCCTGAGGCCCTTATAAGCCTAGCCAAGAGTTTAGTCTATGTTTAGACAAGTCAGCACCCAAAGCCCCTGTCCAGCAGGGACACAGCTGGAGTCCTAGGGGTGTATTTTCTGTTTCCCATCCAGTTATCTAGGTTGAGCTTGAAAAGGGATAATGAGGTGCTCTGCTTGACGTAGAGAGGGAGTCCATCTGTCCCACCAAGTCCTATTGATGTCACAGACCAGGTGGAGGTCACACATGTGGGTTACTCGACCGGAGCTTAACTTGCGGATAAGCAACAGTCCCATCAAGGCGGGGTCTGAGATTGCTTTGTTCGCCAGGCAGAGGTCACCACTGAGGAGTCAGTATGAAATTTAGTAGACGGACAGAGGTTTTAGCCTAACTGTGTAGGGTAGATGTTTGAGGCCCTAGATTCTTCTGGTGAGGAACCTCTGTAGTCTCTCCAGCTGCTGCATGTGCTTTGCGAGATACATGCGAAGGGGGCGTTGTACTCAATTGCCCTTATAAGGGAAGAATACAGGGATGTTATGACCTCCTTGTCCCTGGATGAGATACCCTTACTTAAGAGGTGGGCCATGTAAAAAGCTTTCTGTACAATGGAAGCAACATGGTGGTCAAAAGTCAGGTTGTTATCCACCTGGGTGCCCAAATCCCTCACGACTGATTGCGTGCTTAGGACATTGTTATTAATGTGATAATATGTGGGGGATGTCACTCTCCCCAAAGGTGATGATGATGCATTTTTTGGCATTCAGCTTGATGCCATGTTTCTGGCACCAGTCATTTGTTTGGGTGAGACCCTCTTGGAGGACATCCAAATCACTTGTGGAATTGATGACCACTCCCAGCTTGCAGTCATCTGCAAACTTGGTCAGCCACAGCCCGAATAACAGAGGTCCCATGACCAATCCCTGGGGTACGCCACTCATTACTGGTCTACTACTTCAGATGGCTTCCCTATTTTGACTAAGTGGATTATATCAGTGAGCCAGTTTGCTACCCATCTGATAACATATGGATTGATGCCTAGCTGAGAGAGTTTATCTATTATGCCCAAGTGGGGAACAGTGTGAAAGGCTTTGGCCAGGTCAAGGTAGGCGGTGTGAACAGTCTTCCCCTCATCCATGGCTTTGGTGACTGTCTAAAAGAAGTCAACCAGATTTAACAGACATGACCTCTCTTTGACAAAGCCAAACTGTGTGGGCTCGAGTGTTTGGAGGTTGCCAATGTACCTGTTGAGGAGGTCCATGATAATCCATTCCATGGCCTTGCAGATCAGGCTAGTTAGGCTGCATTTCAGATCGGCGGACACTCCACCTTTGTGCAAAGGGATGACAGTGGATGTCCTCCACTCTGCTGGGACAAAGCCGGTACTCAGGCTTTGGTTGAATAGGGTGCCTAATGGTGCTGCAAGTTCATGCTTGAGTTCATGTAGGATGCAGCCTGAGATGTTATCAGGTCCCATGGAGGCTGTATTTTTTGCCTTTGAGAGGGCAGTGATGACATGTTCCCTAGAGATAAGGGGAGGAGGACAGGTACTGGGGAATGTCCTGATTTACTGATGGGGGGGTATAGAGGAATGAAGCTTTCGTTGAATCTGTCAGCCAGTAGGTTGGCTAAATCTACAGCATTTATGTATGTGGTGCCCTTGACCACCAGTTCTGAACAGATCTGGCTACTTCCTTTGAGATTGCGGACATATGTGAAGAAGGCCTTATGATTGTCTCTAGTAGATGTGGCCAATTTGGACTCAAAGTTGGCATTAGAGGATTTTACTAGTGCTCTTATTTGCTTGTTTAGGCTAAGGAGAGATTGCTTCCAATTAGGCACCTGCTCCTTCTTGGTCCCGGACAGCAATTTTTTCCTTTTGTTATATAGTTTATTTATTGCAGATGTCCACCAGACAGGTTTACTCTTCCTTGCAAAGGATGATATTGTCCTGTCAGCTATTCCTGATTCTATGCATCTATATAAGTGCTCGCATAGTACTCTGGTGTAGATTTGGACATTGGTGCCAGTTCCAACAGGGGGGGGGGTTGTGAAGCTGTTTATACCATCCTTCAGGAAGTTGTAATCATCTCTGGAGAAGTTTTTTTGTTTGACCCTAGCTAGAGAGGGTCAGGGGAGATGCTGACTTTGAAAGTGACCACTTTATGGTTGGATCTTACCAGGGAGGATGATACTGTAGGGGTGCTGCAGTGGTTACTCATGTTGGTTAATTCCAAGTCCAAGATACCATCACGTCTTGTGGTGGTATAGACTAGCTGTTCCAAGGCATTTGCATTGATAAAATCGAGGAATCTCTGGTTATTTGCATTCTGGCAGGAGTAGTTTTTCCAATCTACGGTTGAGTAGTTAAAAGTCTCCCAGGGTTAGGATAAAGGATTGAATCTTGATAGATTTGAAGAGGTCCAGACAGGTGGCATGGCCATCTTGAGTCACATATGGGAGCCTGTAGCTAGCTATGATTTGAATAGGGGTCTTGTCCATGGTTAAACTGCACGTGACGTGCATACTTTCTCAACCAGAGGAGAATTTGTAGACCATAATTAATAAAAGGGTTTTATCTGGGAGGTGAAGAGGGCAAAGGACAAGTGGGATAAGTTGATCTTTCCAATAGAACAAAGCAAATTACATGATTTAAAGGATATTTTAGAGCTACACAGTTAAGGTCCTATACATAACATAAGCAGTAAGCTATAACTCAAAGTGGAAAGGAATGATAATGAAGTGGGGGGAATTCAAGAAATAAGGAGAAAGAGGGATTTTGGGTACAGATCCTTAAGGAGAATCACAACATCCATACAGAATACAATATTCATAAAGTAGTAGAAAGTATTTAAAGAACTCAACTAACACAAGAATGGACACATGTAATCCTGCAATAAGGATTACTGCAATTAGAGGTGCAAAGAATAGGCAAGAGGGGCTGGAATTTGCTAGAGAAAACTGGGAAAGGAATCATGGCACTGGGAGCAAATAACTATAGAGTGAAAGGTAATAGAATGGGACGGACTGCAGGCTAGAGACTGCCTTCCCCATCAGTGATTAATATCAGAGTATAGGCAAACATGAAAGTGATAGGGGTATCCTAAGTGAAATACATGCTCTAGTAGAGTTTTTAGTTGAATCTAGAACAGAAGCTGCTGGTAATAATTAGTAGGGAATATAAAAATATGGCATGTTAACTATAGGAATCGGAGGAGGTTAGAAAACATTGGGAAGAGAGACTGGTTAGGCAATTTACAGGGAAACAAATGGAGGATATATGCATCGCTCCCAAATATGCAACAAAGTCTAGAAAATATAGGATTTTTGCTTGGAAGTGTTGCATGGGTATTTTTTTACCCTCTCTCTCTATTTCTATTTTTATTTATATTTTTCTTTTATTTGGATCGTTTGTCTGTGTACTTAATAAAGGATTTTCGAGACTGCCTGCCATGCTTGGATTACTTTCGAATACTAAGTAATTCTGTACAGTTTATATATAATATATATATATATATATATATATATATATATATATATATATATATATATTTTTTTATACTTAAGACTAGTTTAAGTTCGCTACTTCTACTACTACTGTCTGATCTGATTAATATACAGTGATTAACTAGAGATATATGGACTGAAAATCTTCCACACAGAGAAGCTTCTTTCACTGTTTTGGTATTTTTATTTCCCAAGCAGACTCCAAATAATTTTTCTTCAGGTAGATGGGAAATGCTGGATGTGTGATGGGGAAGAAATATGTTTTGAAAATGTAATAATTCGGTAGACTTTAAAAATTCCTTAGAGAACAGAGTCAAAAATTTTGGGTGAGCAAATGAGTGCATCTAAGGAAATTTTTTTTTTCAAGCTGGGCTACAGGATCTGAATTGCTTAGACATACTAAGTTCTTAAGTTTAATTCTGGTGGCTGCCAAAAAAGTAACTACTAGAAAAATGAAATCAAACTCTAAACTAACTATATGTGAAGTAGTGAATATAGTAACAGAGATAAAAGGACTGGAATTAGGATACTTAGAAAACGGCAGGAACAAATGACATAGAAAAAAAAGGAAACTGTAGGAACAATACATGCATTATAATGGTATGGAGAGGAGTGAGGTTTAAGGTAAGGCAGAAATTGATCAATGTATGTAATGCTGAACTGATAACTGTATAAAAGAATATATGTGATGTATGATGTTTGTAACTGTGAACATGTTAACATGGTTTGTTTTCTTTTATATAAATGTATGCTTGCCTATGTTGTTAATGGCAGGGCAAGCAGCCGGTTTCTGTACACACACACACACACACACACACACACACACACACACACACACACACACACACACACACACACACACACACACACACACACACACACACACAAGCATAATGCAGACCATACACCAGCATACAATCACTGCGAGTGGTATTTGCAGGGAGGTGTACCCCCGTATGGTAGTTGTGCCCCCTCTACCCTGCTACTTTATATATGCCAACTCAAAGATCGCACTACAGTAAGGAGTGGGCACAGTCTCAATCTCTGCTGTTCCTCAATCAAGCACAAGTAAGCATGGCACCTTTTGATTGGTTGCACATGTTCTACAATTTTTTCCATTCAATGGATTGGAGCAGAGCTGAAAGTGTGTGTGTGTGTCTGTGTGTGTGTGTGCAAATAAGTGACAATGTAAAAATGAAGAACTATGTGCTGAATCACTTTATTAACTGGATGTGAGCACATTTGTAATCATTGCCACAATCTAACAATTCAGTAAATGTAAACTATTTATATCTTACTAAAAAGTCACATGACTACATTTCTTTTTGTGTCTAATAATGTTTCCAAGTCACTACAGCTTTCATCTAGGTGCACTCTGTCTAAAAAATAAATAAATAAACTTCATATAAGTTTTCACTTTTCCACATCTAAGTAAAGTATTGTAACTGTTCTTTGTCATTATGGCATACAGATGATCTCTACTTCTTAAAGTTAGCCACCTGGTATTTTTTCCTATATAAAAGACTACGTGCATCTAACTTAGCTCACTAAACGGCATTGTGTGAAATGTTCATAATACACTGCTCTTTCACGCCATATGTTCTTCCAGAATTCTTATCATAATGTTAACTGTAGATTAGAGTGTGTATGTTCCTTTAAGGGCTATTCCAGTCTATATGCATATAAGTACTGAGCATGTGCAAGCAAGAGTGCCATTTTGCAATGAGCAGCTGAGGTATAAGCATGCATATGTGTATAATAGTCGGTCAGTTTAAGTTTAATGTTACCGTTCTCCATCCTGATGTGTTTGTGTGTAATAAACTACTTAAATGAACCGCCAGCCCCATCGTCTTATTGAATATAAATGAGTGATAGTAATTACTACTCTAATATAGTTAAAAAGCTTACGGAATTCACAAGAATACATTCTCCTAATTTTATTAGTTTCTATGTTTTTATTTTTTTGCTCAAGTTTTAAAACTACTACATTTTTATATGTAAATTCATGACACTCACATAATGACCTGCCCAAGTGACTGATTTGTTTTTACAGTTTTCTCATTCTTTACCAGAATATATTGCATCTGTTTGCAGTCAAGTGAACAACTATTCTATATTTTGTTAACTTTTTTCATGGGCTTTTGCCTTTCAATTACTTCTTTAACCTCAACAAAGGTCTAAAAATTGTCCCTTTTTCTTTATCGAACTGTTAGTTTGATGAAGTCCATGGTAATGACAATGAAGGTGCTCGCTTTCAGTTAATACAGGGATTCCACACACACACACACACACACACACACACACACACACACACACACACGCACACACACACACACGCGCACACACACACACACACACACACACACACACACACACACACACACACACACACACAAACACACACACACACACACACACACACACACACAAACACACACACACACGATTCGAGAACATCTGCTTAGCATAACATGGACAGAACAGATTACCAGGACTGTGATGAAGTGAAAAAACTACTTACTGAGATGATTTTTACCTCAGAGAGACAACCTCAAACATTTTTCAGCTAGCCATGTACTTATAACAAAACAATAAGATCAAAACTATCTGAATTAAAGGATATAATTACTTCATGCTTAGATTCTGAGGTCAACATGTTAAAACAAAAATGACATAACTTACAGCAAATGACAGACTTAAAATACTTTTACCTACTGCTTTAAGAAAGTGGGGGTGTCAAATTGACCACAAGACTCTGAAAGTTTTCTTGCTGTACTAGAAAAATTATTCTGCCATGAAATTATGCAATCTAAATCTGTATAGCAAACTTGTATCAAATGCTGGTAAGAAACAAAAGGTAACAGCTGCAGGCGTACTCTGTTTTAAATTTCACAAACACTCATAGCTATATTTTGTACTAATGACAGTAAAGCTGTGAAAACATTACCTCTGAAAAGCATGATACTTGAGATTATATGCATCTGTAATGTGATAAACTGTCAAAATGGCTGAAACTGCATTCTGTTTTGTCCTTCTGCAGCATTAAATGAGCACAATGTCTTAATTAATGAAACAGAACTGCAAGTACTGTTAAGAGTGGCTAGTAACACTTACAAAACAGCAGTATGTACATAAGAAGAAAACCATTACTAAAAAAAGACGAAGTTGTATGCATTGATTGTGATAAAAGCAGTATCCTCTTGCTCAGATGGAAATACAAATGCTGTTTGAAAAAATAATTATTTCAGTTATTTTTTTTTTATTTAACATATCACATGATGATAGGGAAAGATATCTCAACAACTGTGGCGGGAATAGGAAGAAAGTAGTTCTTTTGACAGACTATCTTATTAGTTTCAGAAGTTGAACTAGCATGTGAATAACCCTACAGATACACCTCTGCCAAGGATAGAAAAGGGGAGAAGCAAGCAAAGAAATAATATATGAAACAACAACAAACTACGTATACTGCAGGAAAGTTGTAAAGCTACAAAGATTTGGCTTTGGACATACACAGACAAAGATGATACACTATTAAAAGTGATATCAGTGCACTCCTATAACAGATAACTTGCAGGAAAAAAATTACATGGGAGAAACGTATGCACTAAAATACACCAGCCTGCTATTACAGAGTGCCATGAAAGAGCAGAATCAGTAAAAGAAAAGGACTCTTACAGCAACGTATTACAGATTGGAAGTATTGAGAAGCAGATAGCAAACATACTGCACTGTGAAAATATTGCAAAGCAGAAATATTATTACAGCCTGAAAATGTTCCAAAACAGAGAGATAAAGTGACTAACAGAACAGAAGAGATTGCAAACTAAAAGGGTTTATTTTAAGGGAGTGAAGTTAGCAAGTGTAAAACATACACTACTTGAGCCAAAAAACAAAAAAAAAGCAGACAGCCTATGTAATCAAGGTAACATAACCTCAGAGAAGCAAGCCAGAATTAGAATGACAGGGTAGAAGATCAGTAGACTGCGGAATCCACACTGAGTAATACTCTGTGTAATGTAATTAAATCAAACCTAAAAACCAAGTAACAAGAAGTCTAGTATGAAAACCACAGACATCCACAGTTTACCTATAATAGAGTAAGAAGTTCAAGAAAAACAAATTGACATGAATGATATACAAATTTTACAGTGTGGCAGCATCAGTTTTGTAAAGCAACTATGGCATCTAACACAAAAGTACTAAGGTTAAAGGTTATGATGCCTGTATCGAAATTAATACTGTTGATGAGTAGCAAGAAACATTTGCTTTAAAGTCTACAAGCAAAACCTGAAATGGCAGTGTAGTGAATGTAATAAAATGTAGTTCCAATTGGCGATCTAAAGTAACTTCACAGACAATGGCCGGTCTTTCTGAATAACACACTGCAGTAAATATATGAAAAAGGTAGACACCTGTAAGCAGAGCACTTTAGAAAGAACATGTAGTGATGCAGTGAAGATTATTCAGACACTGTAGAAATTTGGCATACAAGCAAGTGTACGAAACACAACTGTGTTTCAAAATATAAAATATAATTAAGTGTACAGAATTCTCTACTGAAAAATGTTACGTGGAACTATTAATGAAACAAGTGTAATTGCACCTCTGTAGACATTAAAGTTGAATTAGAAAACTTCAGAGCAGACAGCATATCTGTTTTAACCAAATGCGCAGCTGAAAGGTTTCAGCAACATGTAACACTATCCATCTTTCCAAATAAGCAAACAAGACCTGAGTTTCAGGAAGCTGGACAGTCTAATCATGTTATGGTAAAGGTAATTTAAGTACACCATACAGGGTGCGCAACAGAAGCAAAGGGGAATTGAAATCTGGAGATCAGGTATTATTTTGGTTCTCTCAGCAGGAAACACATTTTTAGTTAAATGGAAGAGTCAGTTTGAGATAATACTGAAAATCAATGAGGTACACTACAGAGATAGAACAGCAGGAGAAGACCAGAAGAGATATACTACATAATCAGTCTAAGACCATGGAAGGAAGCACAAACCTCTATAGTCGGTACAGCACAGGAGAATAGTGCATCTGGTAAAGAAGGAAAACTAGCCTCTATGACAACAATTCGGATAAATGGCACCCTATATAAGCCATAGAAACAGGACTTAAGGAAGTTTCTATTACAGAGTAAGCAGGTGCTTTCAGAACTGATCTGGTCGGTCCACAACTATGGTAAGACTATTCCAGAGGAAAATGTTAGCTTACAATCCTGCAGAAGCCTAGAACTTCATCACAGAAAGGCCATATAGGAAACAGCAGGAAATTATTTAACATGGGTCTAAAAGAAGAGCCACACAGTGAACGCAACATCACCACACTGTCAGTTCCATGGTATGAAGAAATTAATTGAAGTTTTGCTGATTGTGGAAATACAAAAGCAGTACAGGTGACTGTGGCCTACGGAATGGACCAGAAAAGGCTAGAAGACAGGTTGGAGAGGGCAAGAGTCCTGAATGCACTTGGTGGGCTACAGACATTCAATGGGGAAGTGCTGCCATGGCCTGGTTTGACACACCTCAAAAATGAATGTCCTATTTCAAGCAGACAGTCCATCCTGTCAGAGTGAAACTGATGGTTTCAAGTTGGAAGTCAGTTGCAGTCCAGTCTGGTGGTTATTCTGGCAACTGAGCTGGCACTGATGAGGCTTGAATCCCACCACAGCCAAATAAATGCCACACTCTATATGTGAGGGAAAGGAGCTATTTTATTTAGATATGCTCCACTGCTCCAAACAGATCTGACGGCTACCAAAGGAATGGTTTGTTGAATCATAATAATGGTACCAAACAGATTAAAGTAAAAAAGGTGCACACAAATCTGATTCAATACGCAATGTGTTAAATACAGCCTGACTTCAAAACCAATTTACTTTTACACTGCTGACTTGGATATGGGCTTCACTATCCAGAAATACACAAGGACTACACACTAAGCTTTTATAGAGCTGAATCTCTGGCATATCACCTTAGGCCCTTTCTTGTCACTTTACATATAAAAATTGGCATTTCCCAGTTCCCCTTACCCAAAATTTCCACTCACAGACACACACACAATTCTAAGAGAAGGCTTGTAGAATTATCTAATTCCCCACAACTTTCTTTGTGGCAAAGTAGCAGTAATGCCATCACCCGAGATATACATAGGGACTAACCCACTGATTCGTTGTGCAATGCTTGATCTATATCCAAATAAAAACAATAAATACAAACTGGCAATAAGCAGGAGACTATAGTCAAAAGGAGGTGGTCATCAATTGCTTAAAAACCTGCAGTGTTAAATAATACCCTTTCTTCAGATATTAAATAATACAGAAATTAATACCAGCCATAAGGTCTTAAAAGTTAATAAATACAAAACTTAATAAAAAACTTTTTATGCTTAGGCTTGTATAGGCCCTAGGGCCGATAGCCTAGTACCAACCTATGAACCTATCAACTTTACTTAGACAATAAAGTAGTTAAGATAGCATTGATGCAAATTACATATACAAATGCAAATGCATTTTACAGTGAACAGAAAACAAATATCAATGGTACAGACAGAATACTTAATAAAATAAGTTAATTAAATGCCATAGCTGTCACTAACTAAAATAATACTGACTCATAAATGTGATGAGTACATATAGTTAATGTTTACATAGATGTGGACACCAAAGTCTTCCAAACAAGACACTGTATACCAGTGGTGGATTAAGTGTCCTTGGACCCCCATCTGTTTTCAAACTATGGGCATGAAGGTACATTTTTAGAACCATGCATAAATGCATATGTTTTTTGGATTCATCTTCCTGATTGTTTTAAATTATATTTTTGTTGGATACAGCAGCAGGCATTAGAGTGTGTTTTACATTTGTACTCCTGGACATTCTTCTATTAAGCAGTGAAAAAATGTATTAACCAATAACGACAAAAGTACCAGTTTCCTAACATTTCAATCATAACACGCCGCTCAAACTGCTGTCATTGTAATTCACCAATTCTGTACCCATCAATAATGACCACTTTATTAACTGTGTGCATACTGCATGTCTGATTGTGATAGAAATGCAGTATGCAATACGCATATTGCATGTCTGACTGTGATAGAAATGGCCAGATTAAAGTATTCAAGTTTGCTTTATGCAAAGACAGACAAGTCTTATAAAACAGTGTGACGTCCCCACTCTGGGCCAGAAATCAAGGATCCTGAATCCTCACCACTGACACAAGAGAGGGACGTTCACTAGGAATACAAATGGATACACTCAGTACTTCCAGATGCAGACCTCTCTGCATCAAGCACAATTTCCCTTAAGAGCACACAAGGCACACATTCAGGCCAGGGTCTGCGTGTCTCTGTCTCCCTCCAGGTCCCCAATAAGATTCTCCACTGGCAATCCTCCAGCACCCTCTCTGTGAAACCAGACACACACAGACACACACACAGACACACCTGGAGAAGGTTGGAACCGATTACCCACTCTACCAACTTTGGCCAGACTATAAGGTAGATTCACTGCCACCAGTCAGTTAATATAAGGCTCTTAAAAGGGTATCCAATTATGCTGGGTAAAGTTAATATAAATGGTAATGTTGAACAAACAGCCAGGAACTCATGAGTGGCCAGAGTTATCACCAAATAAATATATGCAAATACTCTCAAAGCTTAAATATTTTCTAAAAAAGACCAGCCACAATGAGAGGTTTAAATATATTTAATAATAAATAGCAGAAGACTATGACAATACTAACTATGTATTTACAATAAACACCATAGTTTCAGTCACAGGGAATATTAAAAATAACACCCATGGAAAGTTTCACACAGTTATAGAAAAATAGTATTTAGCTAGCCTCAATATATATATTTCTGATTGACTAAAATAATTAAGTGTTCCTACTCACTGAATAGAGCAAGGCAAAATGGGTGAGTGGTCTTTGTTGTCAGATCCATGACTAAAATAATTAAGTGTTCCAACTCACTGAATAGAGCAAGGCAAGATGGGTGAGTGGTCTTTGTTGTCAGATCCAAGACAGAATGCTGCTGAGATTTCAGTCTCCATTAATATTAAAACATTATTTCTGTACAGAAAGACATAACATACATCTGATCATCTGACTCTGTTTCCCACACTATTACCCATCACTAGAAGCTACCAGGATTTAGCACCTATGTGCTACAATACACACACATAAAGTATTGTTCAGATGTGGTGCAGCTGCTGGAAGTCATAAAACCACACAACCATTCTACTGTTCCTATAGGAGCTGCAACCTATTCTCTAGCGCAGACATTGCGTCTCTGGCTCCATTCAAAATTGTGGGATAACATCTTTATGGCTTAACCCATAACGTAATTTAATATCAAGAATATTTTTTCAAAGTCAGGTGGATTAACCTCTTCTCTCCCAGCATATGTTGTTACAATGTATACATTTAAACAGTTACAATAATGCATGTACATTTCTTTTCCTTCCAGCAGGGCACACTGTTGATACATTTTAACACAAACAAACCTCACAAATACATTTTCAGCACAAGTATCTGTACAAATCAGTTTGATATACACATGACATATAATTATTTACAAAATTCCAGCTAGCTGTGCTGGCATAAACGTTATACATCCATTGCCCTAATTCTCCTGGCATGCTTTGCAGTACCTCCTATCATCACAAACAGCCTAATGACTTTTTAACTTTATCAACTCAGCAGAGCAATTTGTATCAAGAAACATCCCCCAAACCCAGCAATTATAGCTATATTGTTGACTGCATCATTCTCAGACATCTGTGTCAAAACATTAACAAAAATGACCAAAGTAACATATTTCAAATTTGTTTCACACAATCACACTGTACCCATAGTAAATTATTTAAACTTAATTCACACACATTTGCACACCAGTCCTGCAAAGACAGATTAAAGACGGTTTAAAAACAGGCTAGAAGTGTAAGGTACTTTTATTCACATATGGCCCCTACCCCCACCAGCTGTTACAGACACTTTGTTGTCTACACTTTGTAGTAACTTTTAATAATCCCCCTTGATATTAAAGGTTACAACAAAATCAGTACAAAAACTAAAATTAGGAGGAAGATGGTATGAATTATGTTTGTACTGTCTACTCACTCAGAGAGGTGTACACTTACTGTTGGCATTCATGAATCTGGCCCTATATTGTTAAGTCAGCTTTCTCTACCCTGACATCACAGTTATTACCGAACAGAATAGTATAAAGTCCCTCAAAATGTGTAAATGGTGTAAATAGTTTTCTTTAAATAAAGCCACTGTTTTGTTCTGTTGTGCCTGTTATTTTAAGAACAGAGAGGAACTTGCAGGTTTTAGTAAGAACAGGTCTGTTTATTTTATTAATTGCTATGGCATGTCACGTTTGCTCTAATTTTCACTTTTCTCAAACGTGTATACCTTATTTTTGATGCTTTCTGCTTCTGTGTACTGCTGGAACATGTACATACTCATTTGCTTTTTTTGTTTGTTTTTTCACATTTTTATACATTTTTTCCCTTTTTTTTAGTATATGGTTGATTTCTTGGATGCACAGTTTTAATAGTGATCTGATGAAACTCATTGGATGAAAGTGCTTTGTTCACATATGATTACAGACTGGGACTTAACTAGTTCTCTACTCCAGTTTATTTGGACTTTTGGTATTTATTATTTTAGTTTGGATTGCACTACTGATTTTTTTTCTGCAACTTAGGTTCCGGTCCCCTTGTCCATCTGATTCCTTTCATGTAGTCTACACTTTGTGGTAACCTTTATGAATCCCCTTTGACATTTAAGACTGCAAGAGAATCAGCAGGAAAACTAAAATTAAGAGGAAAAAAAGGTGCGAGTTGTGCTTGTGTTGTTTGTTCAAACAGAACAGTGTACAATAGCATTGGCTTTCATGAATCTGGCCCTATATCTTTAAGTCAAATTTGTCTACCCAGACATCACAGTTATTACCAAACAGAATAGTATAAAATGACCCCAAAAATGTGAATGGTATAAATAATGCTCAAGATGCAAAAACGGGTGCACAGTGGTATGTATACTGTCTGTGACCCCCCCCCCTCAAAATGTGCTGTTTTCTTTAAATGAAGTCAATGAATTGTTCTCCTGCACCTGCTGTTTGCAAAAATGGGCACACAGTAGTATGTGTACTGTGACCCCAAAAAAATGTTTACAGTGCTGTTTTCTTTAAATTAAGTCACTGGGTTGGGTTTTAGTAAAAACAAGTTTGTTTATTTTATTGTTATGGCATGTCATGTTTGCTCTGGTCTTTATTTTTCTCAGACATTTGTATACCTTTATTTTTGATCGCTTCTGTTTATGTGTTCTGCTCCAACATATACATATTCATTCTAATTTTTTTCACATTTTAGAGATTGTTTTTTCCTATATTTCCATGTATGGTTGATTTCTTGGATGCTCAGTTTTAATAGTGATCTGATGAAGCCCATTGGATGAAAGTGTTTTTTTTTTGTTTTTTTAGTGCACATATGATTATAGTTTTTCATTTATTTGACTGTTTTTTTTTTTTATTATTTGTGATATTTCTTTCTATTGCATCTCTTCTCTTTCTATTGCACTCAAGCTCTCTCACACAGACACGAAAACATACATCTTCACTTTGGCTCTCAACATTTTGTCTTTCATTTCTTTTTGGTTTACCATTCTGGTTCTTAAACTTCTTTTGCAAGGGTCTTGTTGTCAGCTTGGTGCTAAATGGCCTTTGGTGAAGGGAGGTTTGTCACACCTTGTTTTTGTCTGGAGACAGACTAGGACTTAATAACTAGCTCTGCACTCCAATTTATTCGCATTTTGTTTTTTGGTATTTATTATTTTAGTGTGGATTGCAAATTGATTTTAGACAGCTTAGGTTCTGGTCCCATGGTCCATCTGATTCATTTCAGATTAAACTTCTTGTTTTGTTTTTTTTATAGTTACTACTGACCACTGTTTTAATACAATCCCTTTTCATTACTTTATTTTTTTCAGATTGGTTGTTTTAGCTCTTACTGTTGGAGTATTAGTTGTAAGGACTGGTCATTATTTGTACTAGGGTCTGAGTCCAGATTCTGGACCTGGGCCATGGTGGCTTTTGTTGCATCAGGTTTGTTTATACTAGTAGCCTATCATAAGTTACTCGCTGTTTTGTCTCATTACTGTGTATGAATTTGTCAGTCACAATTTATGATTCTTTGTTTCCATTAACTAC
>NC_056747.1:1288594965-1288737465 GCF_019279795.1 Protopterus annectens
TGACCTCCATACTGTTACACATGCATCCTTTAACTTCATAGAATCATGGCTTTGTGATAACCTACTAATTCGAAAACTAAACTCTTACTCTTTCTCCCCAAAAACCTCACTAATCTCAAATCAACTTTTACTATACTATCCCTCAATAACACATCTATCACTGTTGAAACTAGCACTAAACTTGTAGGTGTAATAACTGATGGCAAACTTAAGTTTGATCTACATCTGTATAACTGTATAAAAAAGACTCATCAAAAACATGGTCTCCTTTACCGCAACAAAAAGTTCTTAACTAGCAATGCAAGAATAAGCCTCTCTCATGCTTACCTTTTTCATAGCCTAATGTACCGCTGTCACATTTTTACTAATCTGAACTCCACACTCATCGTTAAACTTGAATCAACCTACAACAAAGTGGCTAGATTCACTGCACACCATACTTATAAGTCCCACCACTGTCTTTCTCTTAGACATTTAGACTGGCTGGGACTACCCCACCAGCTCCTCCTCTCTCAACTACAGATAATTCATTCAATTCTTTACCTGCAATCTTTCTGTCCTAGCCTAACTCCTATTATCACTAAATACACCCCAACTTGGTCTCTTCGTAGCTCGGACCAAAACCTGCTACAAATATATAAACCCAAGTCCAAAACTGGTCATGACCTTTACAGCTACAACCCGGCCATAAATTGGAACAAACTTCCCTTAGAAATTAGATCCCTCAAACACCCTAAATAATTCAAAACAGTCACCAGAGAATTCCTAAAAACACAATTGTCCTGCCACTACTTTCATCCTCCTTAAACTACTTTCCCCATGCCTCTAAGACATGTTTACCTCCTCCCCTCTCACTTACCACCTTTCTCACATAATCTCTTAAATCCTCCTTCCTTCAGCTATTTATCAAAACTCTTAAGCCTATCTTCATTTTTAATCACCCCCACCCCTCCCCTCGAATACGGTCATTTCTTTACTTTTCTTCTCAACTCAATCTACTACTTGTTCAAATCATAACAGACGCTCTATTATCTCAGTGCAAATTAGCCTCAATGTATTGCTGTCCTTCCTTTGGTACTATATCTACTCATCACTCAACCTCCTTTCCAAAGTATGTAAAACTACACTCACTATTGTATGTATATATTGTATATAAATGTATTGCTTATTTGTGCTAATTTTTCTCTGTTTAAGCAAATTGTATTCTACTGTGGAGCTTTTCTCCCCGGGTTGCTGCTGAAAATGGGCCTCACAGCTCAGTCAGACTAACCCGGTCAACAAATGTAAAATATATATATATATATATATATATATATATATATATATATATATATATATATATATATATATATATCTACACACACACACACACACACACACATACACACAGTTCTACTTTCAAATCTCGAAATACCGAATTTCAGTACCTCGAGACAGCAATGTCAAGAAACCAGTTGTGCGAAAATTCAAAATAACGAATCTAAGAATACTGAAACCGTAATAGTCGTGATGCAGTCTTTTTTTTAATTGTATGATGTGTCTTTAATGTGTAGTAGCTTGTGGGATGTAGATATGTGTGGTCATGTATGGAAAAATAAAGCTCTTAACTGTCTGTAATAAACCAAAATGCCACCAAAACTTGCCTTGTCATTTGGGGCAGTACTGTCTGTAATAAATCTGTGAAGTTTTATCTGGATTTTTGCTGTTTCTTCACATTTCTGGTGGGGTTATGTACGAAAGGCTCAGGTAGGCATTTTGTGCATAAGGGTTTTGGAGAGAATTTTTTCTGTTTTACTTTGTTGGGAGGTTTGAGGAGTAGGTTGGGGTAGGTAGGTGAAATTGTGTATGTGTTAGTTTTGCAAGTGGTGATATTTGTAGATATGTAGTGTGTTTCTCATGGGTAAGGCTTTGAAAGTGTGCAATGGAATTGCAGGGCGCATAATAATAGGTTTGTTTTTTTTTCCATGGTAGTGCGACCTCACAGAGTTGATATATATAATTAGTAGTTGTGTAGGGCCACAGCCCCCCACATGGGGGTGCAGGGTGGGCTTGCTCCCTGCTTAAACGTAGATTTCTAGGGTTTTGTTGGTGTGGTTTGTTGTTTTGGTTTGTAGTAGTGTAGGGAGGAAGGTTGTGTTTCTATTTATATTTGTATGGTACAAAGAAAAACAAACTGTCTCATACTTAAAATTCGGTATTATGAACTTTCAGCACAATTGCGTTCATTTTTTTTTTCATCTTTCGTTGTAGTGGATTTTCGTGATTATCGTCTCAAGATACTGAAGTTCAGTATTTCAAGATTTGAAAGTAGAACCATATACAGACATATATATGTACACACACATACACACATGCTTAGATTGTGGCTGCACTAAATAATGAATACACCAATAGTTAAATTAGACTCAAAGAAACTCAACATCTTAGAAAAAAGAAAGGGTTCTCATCTTTTCTGCATGTATGAATAATCTGTTATGAGACTGCTGGTTTTTTAGTTATCTAAGGAAAAAATGGAAAATAATTTAATAATCGGCACAGTAACAGATGGAAGAATTCAAGTGTTCATTGCATGCTAAACTGAATTTCAGACAAGCAGATGAAGGCAGATCAGGATTTTTACGAAATATGAATCTCCCCTCACAAACTTGCTGACACAAATCTAGGACAAAAACTCTAGTGTTAGTAGTGCACAGCTGAAGGAGATTATCTCATCCAATGGTGCTGTTAAACTCTGACCAGCCATGCCGTGAGTTACACCTACATCTGGTAAATACTCACAGCAGCCATGTCAAGAGTTACACCTACATCTAGTGAAAACTCACAGTAGCGACGCCTTGAGTTACACTTACATCTGGTAAAAACTCACAGCAGCCATGTCAAGAGTTACACCTACATCTGGTGAAAACTCACAGCAGCTGTGCTGTGAGTTACACTTACATCTGGTAAGCACAGCAGACTTCTCAACAGTTACACCTACATCTGGTGAAAACTCACAGCAGCCATGTCAAGAATTAAATCAACATCTGGTGAAAACTCACAGCAGCCAAGCCAAGAGTTGCACTTACATATGGTGAAAACTCACAACAGCCATGTGAAGAGTTACACCTACATCTGGTGAAAACTCACAGCAGCTGTGCTGTGAGTTACACTTACATCTGGTAAGCACAGCAGCCCTCTCAAGAGTTACACTTACATCTGGTAAAAACTCACAGCAGTGACACCTTGAGTTACACTTACATCTGGTGAAAACTCACAGCAGCTGTGCTGTGAGTTACACTTACATCTGGTAAGCACAGCAGCCTTCTCAAGAGTTACACTTACATCTGGTAAAAACTCACAGCAGCCCTGTCAAGAGTTAAATCAACATCTGGTGAAAACTCACAGCAGCCACACGAAGAGTTACACTTACATATGGTGAAAACTCAACAGCCATGTGAAGAGTTACACCTACATCTGGTGAAAACTCACAGTAGCGACGCCTTGAGTTACAATTACATCTGGTGAAGACTTACAGCAGCCGTGCCAAGAGTTACACTTAGATATGGTGAAAACTCACAACAGCCATGTGAAGAGTTTCACCTACATCTGGTGAAAATTCAGAGGAGCCACGTCAAGAGTTACTCCCACAGTTGATAATATTCTGAATGGCCATATCAAGAGTTACAGTGACCCTTCCCCCTCCCTCCCCCCCCAAAAAAAAACAGTGACAGTTGGTAAAATAATGAATGGCCATGCCATGAATTACACCTACATTACAACTACCTTAGTAAAACAGCCAGGCCAAGAGGTACAGCTATTATTGGTAAAATTCTAAATAGCCACACTGTTAGTAATATCTACTTTTAGTAAGACTCAGGAGAGTCATCCCAAGAGTGACAACAGTTCTGGCAAAACTCTATACAATCTTGACATCCATTCCAGGAGTTACAGATGTCCTTAATAAACTCTAGTGATCTACACCAGCAGTTTCAGGTCACTTATATGCTAGGATACTACCCAACCCCTTTCCACCTCTGGCTCACCAGACTGGGGACACCTAGTGGCAGCACTCAGCATTTCCCTAATGGAGTTCCAAGCTAAACAAGTTGTGATGCCACAATGTAATCGCACTATGCAGCAGAGAGAAAACTGTTGTGCACAGGTACGTCACTTCCAGTGGCAGTGACTGTGTTCTTGGAAGAGCCACTGAGGGGGGACAGTGTGCTCCCACGGGGAGAGGTTAGGCTGTCCCCAGGAATGCAAGTTGGCCCACTCATTACTACCCAACTATTATAAGGAGATGACAGGGACTTCTGGGGCAGGAATGATGGACCCATAAGGTCCTAGGACTCTCATTTAGCCAGAACGCATGGACCACTGAGGAGACAATGATCAAGGTCCTGCCATAAGCATAAACAAGAGATAACAGACAGCACCATGGGACTGAGGTAAGGCCAGTGAAAACCATGTCAGCCCTTAAAAGTACCCAAACTACCACTGATCATCTGAAAAGATGGCCAACAGAATATTCAGACAATTTCTTTGAGAAGAAAAAACGTTTCAGCAACGAACTTATGGTCACTGACACATTCTAGGCTGCAAACGTACCATGACATCTGCTTTAGAATCATGAAAAATGAACCTGGTTAGATCTGTAGGTATAGCTCACTATGACATTTAAAGAGTAAATGGGACATTAATCCTCAGACAACTAAGACATGAGGAAATAATTAAAGCAGCAGTGAACCTTAGATCAGTAATGTTAGTTTTCCACAAATTCCAAGATCCAGAAATGCTGACTCTAAAGAAAGGAAATAAATGGGATAACAGGGGGGGGGGACACGATGGTCTCCTTGACTCTGTGACCCACCTGGTTAGTAGGTGGGGGGGGGGCAGACATGATGGTCTCCTTGACTCTGTGACCCACCTGGTTAGTAGGTGGGGGGGGGGACAGACATGATGGTCTCCTTGACTCTGTGACCCACCTGGTTAGTAGGTGGGGGGGACATGATGGTCTCCTTGATTCTGTGACCCACCTGGTTAGTAGGTGGGGGGGACATGATGGTCTCCTTGATTCTGTGACCCACCTGGTTAGTAGGTGGGGGGGACATGATGGTCTCCTTGATTCTGTGACCCACCTGGTTAGTAGGTGGGGGGACATGATGGTCTCCTTGACTCTGTGACCCACCTGGTTAGTAGGTGGGGGGGACATGATGGTCTCCTTGACTCTGTGACCCACCTGGTTAGTAGGTGGGGGGGGGCAGACATGATGGACTCCTTGACTCTGTGACCCACCTGGTTAGTAGGTGGGGGGGACATGATGGTCTCCTTGATTCTGTGACCCACCTGGTTAGTAGGTGGGGGGGACATGATGGTCTCCTTGATTCTGTGACCCACCTGGTTAGTAGGTGGGGGGACATGATGGTCTCCTTGACTCTGTGACCCACCTGGTTAGTAGGTGGGGGGGACATGATGGTCTCCTTGACTCTGTGACCCACCTGGTTAGTAGGTGGGGGGGGGCAGACATGATGGTCTCCTTGACTCTGTGACCCACCTGGTTAGTAGGTGTTGGAAGATGTGGCAAAAGCTACATCCATATCCATGAACTGAATTTGGCTACTGGCTTGATTACATAGTTAAAAATGGTGAAAGGGAAGTCTGACAAAAGATGACAGAAGGGAACAACATAAGGCATTCTTCCTTCTTTCAGTCCACTAAGAATAACAACATCCCCCCTAAAAGAGTACTGACTTGGGTGCTTTCATACAAATGTTTACTCGGCCTCATAAAGTATTTAAGTAACAATTCATCAACTACAAGCCATCAGTCTTCAGATATGCATATCTGGACATTTGTTAAGAAGAAGTCAAAAGCAATTTTAAAATGGCACTTAATGTATATTTCAGACCATACAGAGACAGGAAAAGGCAGACAGTAGCATTACCAAAGTAACATGTCTCAATAATTATCCATACCAGTCTGATTACAGACTTTGGCCTAAAACAGTGTGAAAGATCCATTTCATACCAACTTCCAGATTAATAAGCACATTTGTACAATTAAGCTGCATAATACAACAGAGGGTTTCTTTCTGTACACCTCTTTACATGTTAGAATTATCTAAGTAGTATCACTACATTTCCAGATAGCTTGACACAGTTCACCTACCGTAAACATATCAATTTGGCTGCTGAAAACCTTGAGGGATTTGAACACTGCTGAATCAGAGACATATGCAGCCTTAGAAAAATTGCTGACCACAGATATGTACTTCTACCAGTGGCTAGCATCAATGTAACAAGCTTTGATAATCTGAAGCAATCGTTTTTTAAGCAGGGATGACTTGTGGTACGGCTGCTAGACTGCACCCCCCCAACAGGAAGAAACAAAGAAGAAATGCTATTAAAATTGAAAAAAGTCAACTTAACTGTCTGTTTAGTTCCTGGTTGTCAGAACTCCTCTCATGCACATGCATGGAGTTTCAAGAAAAACCATCAAAGGTTAAACAAAATAAGCTTACTCTGCTCAGTGGGCTGTTTTCAAACAGCATGATGGTAAAGTTACTCCACCAGTCCTTGGAGCGCTTACTGAAGACATTGGAAGTGTCACTCAACAAGGATCTCAGCAGGCTGCAGCATGAAGCAGCTAAGAGCCTTGCCAATTGGCTCAGGCTGTGTCATGTGACTGAAGCAACCTGTAACTTAAAATAAAGAAAGTAATTGTGCAAGTACAGAGAAACGAGCACTGAAACTTTTACAGACAGTAGGCAT
This sequence comes from Protopterus annectens, assembly GCF_019279795.1. Taxonomy (NCBI): domain Eukaryota; kingdom Metazoa; phylum Chordata; order Ceratodontiformes; family Protopteridae; genus Protopterus; species Protopterus annectens. Next base: position 1,288,601,715 of record NC_056747.1, read on the forward strand.
GCTACTGCCAGCATGTAGGAAGGCAAGAACAAGAGGTCCTTTGTGTGTATAAGCATATATGTATGTTTGCATGTCTATAGGTAAGTTTGTGGAGTAGTGTATATGCTCTCAACTGTTCCCAATTTCACAGAATAATTCTGATCTTTTGCCTCATATTTTGATCTGCTCCTACAAAATTATGTGGATTTTCTGGCAAATCTGTGAAAACTGCAGTGACTAAACATTGGTGACATACATCTGAATTTCAAATTTAGCAGCAATCAAAAAAGCATCTGCATGCAAAGTTTGTTATGCTAGCAAGTTTCTAAGTGTAGACAGCTGCCCTTGATTTTGTCTGTCATAACAGTGAGCTAGCAAGATTAATTCCTATGTATTTCAGGTATTTTATGTATGTGCATATCTATACATATATATATATATATATATATATATATCTATACATATATCTATACATACACACACACACTTATATATATATATATATATACATACACATACACATGTATATATATCCATTAATTTAATTGTAATCCAAGATCAGATAAGTACAGTCTTACAAGTGGCTTTAATTGATAGTCCTATGTGTGAGGAGGGAGTGGATTTGTTTGTTTATTCATTTCTTTGTTGACCGCTCTCCGCTGTCCCTGTCTTTGCAAAATGTTTCTGATTTTTGTGTCATATTTATGCCTGTTCCTCATAATGTTTGTGTTCTTTTTTAGAAAATCAGTAAAGACTGCAGTCAGCACATAACGATAACAGAGATTTGAGTTTCAAACTTAACAGCCTTTAAAAGGCATGCTAATGCAAAGCTTGTTATTCTACAAAGTTTTTAACTATTTAAAGGCAACAGCTTTTACTGGTTTTGGCCCTTTGCCTGCTGTTATTTTTAGCATTCTTTCAAAGTGATAAATAAGAAGTTAAAATTATGTGGCAGGTGAAGCTGAAGTCAGTTGTAATGCATTCTGACAACGGTGAACTGAGTAGATGATAAATTCCTATGTTGCAGTTATTTATGTATTTATTCAATTGATTACAATCAAACATATGAGGTGTACAATCACATTCATATAAGTGGCTATAATTGATGGGGGACGATTAAAATAAATTACTTTGACCAACTGTTATTTTAATTTTATTACATTCTGCTATCTGAGGTATATTTCCATCACTAAAGTTAGCTTTAATTAATGGAAACACAGGTTGTCTGTGAATGAAAGTGATTAACACTGCTATTTGTTCAAAATAAGCAGTTATTCTGGTTTTGCAGAATTCGTCTGCATATTTTGTTTCCGTTTCTATCACAGTCAAACATCAACACTAAACACAGTAAGTGACTGTCTGTGGTGGTCTGGGCAGAATGCGTGCCATAGCAACCAATCGTTAGCAGTGTGTTGCATTAATTAGCACTGCCATTTAACAGCACTTGTTTCTCCCATCGAGTTCTTGGCTATTCGTTCTTTGTGTGTGGAGTCTGCATGTAGTCCTTCTGTGTAGAATTTATCCATGTGCTTTGGTTTCTTCTCCCATACCCTGCACTAAATAATATATACTTTTGGCTATCTGTTCTTTCATTTTTCATCCCAAAGTAACAGAGTATTACAGAGAAGATAACTTTATCTTTCTGATGGGGTAGAAAGGCAGGCACTATTCTCAGACAAGATTTAAATATCCTTGCATTTACCTTCTCATTTTATTGGGAACTATGATTGTCTTAGCTTTAAACACAAATAATTCCCCTTGAAAGACAAATAAGAGTGAATATATCTCCTTACTCATGATTTTTGCTCACACCATCATCAGTAAATCATAAGTTTGTAAAAAACCCTCTAAGATGGCCGTCAGAACCCTATGACATCTAGGATAATAGTGGCCCCCAGACCCACTGCTTAACTGAGTTACTTCCTGCAGACTTACGTTATAGTACAATCTTGGCCAGTTAAAAGCATGAGGGAGTTAAAAGTAAAGCAAAGTATGAAAATGCAAGAAAAAAGTTATCTATGTGGATGGCATGGGGCCGGGATGAGGGGAAAATGCAAGGTAGACTAGTCAGTAATGGGGGGTGCCTATGGAGTCCTTCATCCAGGGATTCATTTTACCTAAAGTTGGCCTTGTTGATTGCAATTAGACATGTAAGGTGTATATAGTCATTACAGTGGCTATAATAAATAGGTATATTGTGATTCAATCTGTGAATGAAAGTCAAAGACCCCAAATTTTGATCACAGGCAATGATTATTGACCTACAATAGTAGACCCCCAACCCACCACATTTATCCCTACCCATTCAGTTACTTGCTGCAGCCCCCTCCCCCACTTTGACATCACCAGCCACCACTATTTTCAAGCCTCTCCAACTACAGAAAGCAAAAGCTGCAATGTTCTGTAAAGACAGACATTAACACGAGATGATTATGGTTCAGATGAAAATGGTGCACGTCGGAATGCATTGGTGAGACTTAAAAGATTTGCATCTCGTGGGCATTGCTAATGTTCTCGTATTGAAATCTGTTCAAGATACACAAAACAGTTGTTACTTTCTGATTTTAGCAAGAAGCTTTTTTTTTGTTTTCTGCTTTTTTTGTTAAGAAAAAAGCCAAGATGGTCAAAAAGAATACCAAATTCACTTCTGGTTCTGGCGAAAATCAGGATGCCATGGTGGCATCGAAAACGTGAGGATACCAGCAACAGAAAGGTTACAGTGCTATTATTCTCCTGAAAGTGAAAGACATTTTAGCACCGTAATGGAAGGTTCATAAAACAGAGATGTACACAGTCACTTCACCAGATTTCATTCAGTCACGGCTATGTGAAGTGAAATATTATGCATGGACCAAATGCATATTCAACCTGTAATGCTTTGAGTTTTAAAGAAAACACATGGTACTACAAGAATCCTGTAATTACAAAGTAAATTTAACAAATTCTTCAGTATTCCACAGAAATAATAACAGTAGCATATACCTGACTGTATAGTACATTTGAGTACAAATCACACAGTCAGGAAATTATGCACCTGATAATAAAACCATCAGTACTCTGTCTGTTCTGTAATGTTAAACTTATGAAACAAATGCTTCAGTGTAGAACACATGCTAATGGTAAAGCTGCTATCAGTTTCACTGCCCAAGTTTCTGTCAACCTAGTATTTGATATGCCTTGCGAGCAAAGAAGAGTACATAAAACAGGGGTGAAAAACCTTTAAATAACACATCTTACTGGTAACTACTCATACACACAGGTTACAGAACTAAAGCTTAATTAACACTTTTTTTGTTATTGTTGTGTCTTTTGGCTTTTCCCGGTTAGGGATCGCCACAGCGGAACTCCGATCCGCTAATGATTGGCAGTACATTTTTTTTTTTACGTGCCAAGTTGCCAGCTCTTGATGGTCAACCTTCAACGAAGGTACGCACATTCACGCAAGTCTCCACACAGAAGACACTCTAGCTGAGAATCGAACAGGACACATTTAAAAACTTTAAGTTTGTTTTGTGATTTTCATTAAAGTTTAACCCAGTTAATGTAATAGACAAATCTGGATGTACACAAGACTACACATTTTTTTAAACTAGTAACAGCTGGAACGTAGAAAGACTGTCCATACTTCACATGAACCCCAATATAAGGCTAAACAATAAAATGATCAATCTAGTAGATTATCCCTTAATCAAAGACTGTATCATATGAGATATACACAGACACAAGGAAATCACTACTGGAACTCAGAGATGAGCTGAAACTTGGGCAGAAATATACTATTATTCTACGTCAAATCAGAGAACTTCTTACAGCAATAATTATAGATGAACCTAACACTGAAAGTGACATATCTAGGGTTATAGATATCATAAATAACCTAACCAACAGAAAAAGTATGCTATCAAGCACTTATAAACTATTGACAACTTCCAAATACCAAAATGTAACACTATTTTGCAATTATTGGAATCACTATAATAGTGACCTGAGTGAGGACCACAAACTCAGAGCAATAGAATCTACTATTAAGTATTCCCCTTTCAAAAAGCTAATATATACACAATTGATGGCTAATAATAATACCGACTTCACACCATGTACCCTAAATAAATTTAATCCCAATATATTCCCACATGTCCATATGCTGCTCCTTTCCCCAAGCCGATCTACGGCACATCCTACGGTTGTGCAGCCACACATATAAACTTTGGTGTTCCCTCAAAGTTAGATTAGAAAAAATGGGATATCAAAAATCTACCCTATCATGGGAAATGGCGCTTTTGCACATTACTGATCTTAAACTTCCCAAATTAAAATGTGATGTTCTTATCTCTGTTTATTAATTAAATTTACATAACCAAAAATTGGATGGATCGTACTAAATTGTCCTGGAGAAGCTTCAGGAACCTAGTGATAAAATACATACCCTCTCAGAAAATCTTTTTAAGGAATCCTAACAAGCAAGATTATTATCAGAAATTTTGGAACCTGATCTTTGCTATTACTCATGGAGATTAGATGATTGCATAATCATTAAACTTGATGACTCTACTTAATTAGTGAGACTTGCTATGCCTCTTCCCAATAACATCATTATCAATATCATTATTTATTATTATTATCATCAGTATTATTAGTATTATTACTATTTTTACTATTATTATTACTCATAAAATTACTATTACTGATATTTCAGACAACTAAAGCTTTATCTGTTCTACTTGGCTCTCTCTTCTAGAGTTTGCAGTAGCTTTGCATATGTGTATATAGTTTGTGCTGGTTTCCTGCCTTTCCTGTAACTAGTCTAGTCCAGATACAGATCTGCTGTATGCAGGACTGTTTGTAAGCTTCTGAGACCCCCAAGCCTTTCTGTGCTAGAGGGAAGCCTTCTAGCTTATCAGTGGGAGTGATAAGCACCAGGTAGCCTATCTACCACAAGATCCAGGTACAGATTCTTAGTTTTAGCACTTGAATTTACTTATTCGTGCTCAGCACTTGTTCAGAACTTGTTGTCAGCACTAAATAAGCTACAAATTACTACAGCACTCAACCTTCCTCTTTACCTAGAGGAAAACAGTTTTTGTACTTACTTTCCTCACTTGCTTAGAGAAAAACAGCTCTTATACTCACTTTCCTCACTTATTTAGAGGAAAGTAGTTTTTTATTCAGGCATGTCCAAGGGTCAGCTCCCAGTTTTCTCTCCTGTCTATCTGATGAATCTGGGCATCTTGGGGCAATGCAGAATTGCCTCATGTACACAGACAACCCTCTCCTCCTACCACCCAACACCACAACTTGTGAGAGATGCACTTATCTAGCCAAACTGGAGGTAAAGCTCTCTCCAGCAAAGACCGAACTTGACAGTCAAGAAGAGAAGGTAAACATTTGCACCACACCACACTCATCACATAGTCCCACTAAACCTACACCACCAAAATACACACATAGAAACGCAAAAACATTTGCAGAGGCTCTCAATAATAATCTGCTCAACAGAGACCTGCAAAGCAGAAACGCAAGCAACCTTCACCCCTCCCAACACAGCCCAAATGACACATAGCCCACAGACTCAGTGTGCCAATAAACCACAGCCCATAAGGCAAAACAACGTACCCAACACACTAGTCATAGGTGACTATAGTCAGGCACGCTGATGTCCCACTCACCAGGCTAAACAAGGAGAAGGTTACTGTCAGCTGCCTGTCGGGTGCCAAGATCCGCCACCTAACCCACGCACTCAGGTCACTCCACAACAAGTACAAACATGACTCTGTCATTGTCCATGTTAGTGTGAACAACTTGAGATGCCCCTCTCTGGACTACATGAAAAGAGACATGGAAGAGCTCTCCAATCTTGTAGCCCAGGCAGGTACGACCCTAGCCCCGAGTAGCATCCTGCCATTGCCCAGAATGATACCGCAGTACAAGGACAAAAGGACTGACTTCAACAACTGGCTAAGCTTCTGGTGTCATTCTAAGGGGATCTAGTATCTGTCTGCCTGGGACGACATGGTCGACAGACCATGATGCTTTGCCAAAGACGGCCTGTACCTGTCACCCCTGGGATTCTGGATACTGGCTAAGGGTCTTGCCGCCCCTATAGTGCCTTTTTTAGGCAAGGTTCAAATGACAAATTCACCACCGTAACAGGAACAGGCAAGCAAAAACTGAGGGTAATGCTACTCGATGCTAGAAGTCTAAATTTCAAAATGCAATCAGTCGAGGTACTCCTTAAATTGGAAAACATCAGTATCTGTGCAGTGACTGAGACCTGGTTCAAAGCTCTAGAGAGCACCCCTGCATTACTAAGGCTACAACACATACCACACTTTTCGACCATCTAACCTGGATCAGAACATCACAGGTGGAGGTGTGTCCATATTCATTAAGGATATCCACACCTCCGGGCTAGTTGCGCAGCATAATGCATCCGAGGATATCCAAGTGCAACAAACTCTGGGCAAAACTGCAATCCAAATTGTAGCTTGCTACAGATCCCCACCATGCCCCAGGATTCCCATTCCTCTTTTCTTGGTATACTTATAGGTTCATAGGTTGGTACTAGGCTATCGGCCACAGGGCCTACACAAGCCTTGCCATAACAATTCCCTGGCTATTTCTTCACACAGTATTTACTGGAAAATATTAGGGTTCAACCAAACACCCTAATAATGGGTGATTTTCAACTACCCCCCATTAACTGGGAAAACTACTAGTGTGCCAACTCCTTCGCTCAACGTTTTCTGGAATTCATAAATTCCAATGCCCTGGATCAACTTATCCACACCCCCACCAGGGACAACAATATCCTAGACCTAGTCATTACCAACATGAGTCAACTCCTTGTTGGTCCGATCCGACCACAAGCTAATCACCCTAGATATCTGCATCCCGCCCCTACCCACAATTAAGGAAACCATGGTAAAATATTTCTCCAAAGCCTTCATGCTTCTTAAGACATAAGTGGCGAACTTCATGACACCCATGCAGATGGACAATACAGTTACGACTGCTGAATCCTACACAAATACACTCTATAAGCACTTACATGAATGCATGGATCGTGCTATCCCAAACAGAACCAAGATGCTATCCTTCAGAAAAGGAAGCCAATCTGGTGGTCCCCCTGCCATAAACAAACTCTACAACAGAAGGAAGAAACTGTTGCAAAAGAGAGTAAAATCCCATGAGTGGAGGAGCTCCCTGGTCAGCCTCAATAAGAAGCTGCGATACCTTATAAGATCCTCCAAAGCTAGCTACGAAAACAAAATCACCACTGATTCTAAGGGCAACCAAAAAGCATTCTATAGCTATGTCAAGAATCTCAACACCCAGATCTGCTCTGAGTTACAGCACAATGGCACGAAAATTACCAACTGATATTGCCAACATCCTGGCAGATAGGTTCTGTGCTAACTTTACCCTCCCACACCCCCTAAAGAGCCCATATCTATACAGGAAGAATGCAGAGTCCCTGTAATCACATCTACGCAGGCAAAAGCTGCACTCTCTAAAACCAAAAACACAGCATGCATGGGGCTGGACAACATCCCAGGCTGCGTTTTACACGAACTTCAGAACGAACTGGCTCCCCACCTACGAACCATATTCAATCATAGTCTCACATCAGGCCACTGAATGGCACACAGCAACAGTTATCCCACTCCACAAAGGGAGCCACCACTGATCCTGGGAACTATTGCCTATTAGCCTGATGAGCCTGGTCTGCAAGGCCATGGAACGTATCATCATGGAACCCATAAACAAAGACATTGATAACTTCCAAACTCTGGAACCCACCCAGTTTGGGTTTTTGAAAGGCAGATCATGCCTTCTGAACCTGATTGACTTCTTTGAGGTAGTCACCAAAGCCATACATGAGGGTAAGGTGGTTCACACAAGCTATCCTGACCTTGCCAAGGCTTTCAATACCATCCCCCATTCTGGAATTATAGCTAAACTCACTAAACTAGGTATAAATCCCCAGGTCACAAGATGGGTTGCCCACTGGCTCACTGACAGAATACACACTGTAAAAGTTGCAGACTCCAAATCTGACTTCAAACCAAATTGGTTCAGTCCAGGGACCTCTCCTGTTTGGTATCTACTTCTCTGAAGTACAGGCTAACACAGAAGGCCTCTGGCTAACAATGTTTGCAGATGACTGCAAACTAGGAGCCAAAGTCAAGTTCCCAAATGATGTGGACATCCTACAGAAAGGCCTCACTGAGACAGATGCCTGGTGTCAGAGCCATGGCCTCAAGCTCAATGCCAAAAAGTGCATTGTCATTCCTTTTGGTAAAAACTCTGTACCCATAAACTACCACATAAACAGTAGTCTACTTAATGCCAAATGTGTGATGAGACCTTAGGATCCAGGTGGACAGTAGTCTCTCCTTTGATAATCACATCACCACAGTAGTCAGGAAATCCTTCTATGTGGCACACCTCATCACAAAGGGGTTCTCATCCAAGAAAAAAGAGGTCATTGTTCCCCTCTACTCGGCACTCATTAGACCCATTATAGAGTACAACACCCCTTTTGGAATGTACCTCACAAGACATCTGCAGCAGCTGGAAAGACCACAGACGTATCTCACAAAAAGGATTACTGGCCTCAAACAGATGCCCTACACTGACCATCTCAAAAAACTCCATCTTTACTCTGTAGCATATTGCCTACTCCGAGGAAATCTCTGCCTAACATATAAAGCTATGTTAAACCCACAGCTGTTGGACATGCTACACTTAAAGAAATCCCAATCCCTCCGAGCTACACGCTCTAGGGACCTAAACGTTGTCACCACAATAAACAGGACATACAGGAGGGATAGATTCCTGTCCCAGAGACTTCCTATACTCTGGAACAAGCTACCCCATCTATGTCAAGCAAAGTTCCTCATTAGCACTCTTCAAGAAAAATCTTGATGAGTGGATGGGAAATAGGAAAAACACCCCGGGGATCACTTCTGTGGCTCTGCTCCACAGGGGCACAGGAAATTAACTTTCTTGGGTGACGTAAGCCAGGAAGCCTTGTTGGCTAGGCTTACTCAGGCCCTTGGGCTGATAGCCTAGTACCTACCTAGGAACCTATAATACTTTTTCTTTTTTCCTTTTTAGTTCAAGTTTATGAGAGGTATATAATGTTCATAGGTAGGTACTAGGCTATCTGCCTGAGGGCATTTATAAGCCTAGCCAGAGTGTGTCGGTTTTCACTGTCTCATTGATTAATTAACTGAGCCTCTGTCAAGCAGAGCCAATGAAGTGATCCCAGGGGTGTATTTTCTGTTACCCATCAACTCGTCAAGTCTTCTCTTGAACAGTGTTAGTGAGGGGCTCTGCCTAATGTAGTTAGGAATTTTGTTCCAAGGCATAAACAACTAGGATCTGAAGAAGGTTTTTTAACTGAAAGCGCTTATCCTGTTTGACCTGCAACTTGAACAGCACAATTTGTGCTTTTTATTTCTTTGCTTTATTAAAGCCTACATTTTAACAGAATTTCTCAGTGAACTTTTCGTTGTGGTGGAAGCCTTTTTTTCATTTTACTATTGTTCCAAAGCATGGGGAGTCTCTGTGACAGGAATCTATCCCTCCAGCATGTTCTACTTATTGCTGTGGTAAGGTTTAGCTCACTACAGCGCGTGGCTCGCAGTGACTTGGATTTCTCAGGTGGAGCATGTCCATCAATTCTGAGTTGGACATGGATTTGTAAGTCAGATAGAGATCACATCTGAGTAAGCAATATGCCACCGAGTACAGTCGGGCTGCATATGACATATGTTTGAGGCCAGTAATCCTCTTGGTGAGGTACTTTTGTGTTCTTTCCAGCTGTTGGAAGTGTCCTATGAGGTACATCCCAAATGGTACATTGTACTCTATGATGGGGCTGATGAGTGATGAGTAGAGGGGCACTATAACCTCTTTATTTCTAGATGCGAACCCCTTAGAAATTAGATGGGCCACATAGAATATGATTGTCAAATGAGAGATTACTATCTACCTGGGTCCCCAGATCTCTTATTACCTCTTCTGTATTAAGGGGGCTGCCGCCTATGTGGTAATTTGTGGGTGTTTTGTTTTTCCCAAACGGGATGACTCTGCATTTTTTGGCATTTAGCTTGAGGCCATGACTTTGACACCAGGTATCTGTCTCAGTAAGGCCTTTTTGAAGGATGTCCGTGTCAGCCGGAGAGTCGATTATGGCTCCCAGTTTGCAGTCATTGGCAAACTTGGTTAGCCATAGTCCTCCTGTGTTTGCCTGTACTTCTGAGAAATATATGCCAAACAGTAGGGGTCCCAGAACCGAGCCTTGCGGGACACCACTTGTGACTGGTTTAGAGTCGGACCTGGAGCCCACTATTCTTACTGTGTGAGTTCCGTCTGTAAGCCAGTTGGCAACCCATCTTGTGACTTAGAGGTTAATGTTCAGGCTGGTAAGTTTTTCTATAATACCCAAGTGAGGAATGGTGTTGAACGCCTTGGCGAGATTAAGGTAGGCTGTGTGAACCACCTTTCCCTCATCTATGGCCTTGGTGACTGTCTCGAAGACGTCAACCAGGTTTAGTAGGCATGATCTGCCCCTAACAAAGCCAAACTGGGTCGGGTCAAATGTTTGGGGGTTCCCAATCTCTTTGTTAATGAGTTCCATGATGATGCACTCCATAGCCTTGCAGACCAGCCTAGTCAGGCTTATGCAGCGATAGTTACCAGGGTCAGTTGTGACCCCTCCTTTGTGGAGCGGAATAACCATTGCTGTGCGCCATTCTATGGGCACGTAGCCTGTGGAGAGGCTGAGGTTGAACAGCGTGTTTAGGTGGGGGGTTAGTGCGTTCTGTAGTTTGTGCAAGACGCAGCCTGGGACACCATCTGGCCCCATTGATGCTGTGTTTTTGGCTTTTGAAAGGGCTGTTTTCACCTGTGCTTCTGTCATTTCTGGGACACTACACTTTTCCAGTATTGTTGTGGGCCCTTTTGAAGGTGAAAGGGAGTTGAAGTTTGCACTGAATCTATCTGCCAGGATGTTGGCAATATCAGTAGGTTCAGTATATTTTGTGCTATTTTGCAGTAGCTCAGAGCACATCTGCGAGTTGCCACTTAGATTCTTGACATAGCTAAAGAAGGCTTTGTGGTTATCTTTTGAATCCTTGGTTATTTTTCTTTCGAGGTTAGCCTTGGACGATTTTATGAGGGACCTTAGTTTCTTACTGATACTGATCATGGATGCCTTCCCTTATTGGGATTTGCTTTTTTTCTGAACTAGTTTCCTCCTTCTGTTGTATAACCTGTTTATGGAAGGGGTCCACCAGACTGGTTTCCTTCTCTTAGGGGAGTGAGTCTTGGTTTTGCTAGGGATGGCACCATCCATGCATCCTTGTAGGTGCTCATAGAGTGCAATTGTAAAGTATTCTGCATCTTGGGCAGTGTTATCCTTTAGCGTGGCGGCTGTGAAACTTATCACCTCTGCCTTAAGTAAGGTAAAGTTTGCTTTAGAAAAGTTTTTCACTGTGGTTTCCTTGGTTGGGGGTGATGGTGGGGTATGGACATCTAGGGTGATTAGTTTATGGTCTGATCTAACCAGTGACGAGATGACCTCCGGTACGGAACACCTGTCACCCATGTTGGTGATGACCAGGTCCAATATGTTGTGGCCTCTGATAGGGGAGTTTACCAGCTGATCCAGGGCATTTGAGTTGATAAATTCCAGGAAGCGCTGAGCCTGGGAGTTTGTACTCAAGTAGTTTTCCCAGTTAATGGTAGGGTATTTGAAATCGCCCAATATCAGGGTGTTCGGTAGGACCTTCATGTTTTCCAGTGTCTCCAGAAAGGCGGAGTGGTGGTCCTGGGTCATGGAGGGTGATCTGTAGCAGGCCACAATTTGCATTGCAAATTTGCCCAATGTTAGTTGCACATGGATGATCTCAGAGGTATCATGCTGCGCCACTAACCTGGAGGTATGGGTATCCTTGATGAATATGGATGCACCCCCTCCTTTTGTGTTTCGGTCCGTGTTCTGTGGCCGAAAAGTGCGGTATGAGTTGTAGCCCAGTAGTGCTGGTGTGCTCTCTGGAGCCTTGAACCAGGTTTCAGTTACTACACAGATGCCGACGTTCCCCATACTTAGGAGTGCTTCGAGGGCATGCATTTTGAGATTTAAACTCCTGGCGTTGAGTAGCATAACCCACATTTTTTTTACTTGTGCTGTTTACAGTGGTGGGTTTGAATTTTGAGCCTTGCCTAAAAAAGGCACTATGGGGGCAGCAAGAGCCTTGGCCAGTATTCGAAAGGCAAGGGGTGACAGGTGCAAGCCATCTCTTGTGAAGCAATGCAGCTTGTCGAGCATGTCATCCCAGGCTGACAAACAGTGGATCCCCTTTGAATGACACCAGAAGCTTAGCCAGTTGTTGAAATTGATAATTTTTTCTTTATACTGAGGTATCATTCTTGGTCAGGGCAGGATGTTACTCAGGGTCAGGGTCATACCCGCCTGGGCTACATGATCACAGAGCTCTTCCATGTCTCTTTTCATGTAGTCCAGAGAGGTACATCTCAGGTCATTCACACCAATATGAACAATGACAGAGTCATATTTGTACTTGTTCTGGAGTGATCCGAGTGCTTGTGTTATGTGGTGGATTCTGGCTCCCGATAAGCAGCTAACAGTAACCTTCTCCTTGGCCAGCCTAGTGAGTGGGGCGTCAGTGTGCCTGACTATTGAGTCACCTATTACTAGCGTGTTAGATATGTTATTTCGCCTTAAGGGCTGCGATTTCGAGGCACATTGATTTTGTGTTTTATATGTTGTCTGGTTTGTGACAGGATGTGCAGGTTTTGTAGGGGTCTGCTTTGGAGCTCTCTGATGCTTTTGCAGGTTTTTATTTAGAACCTCAGAGTATGATTTTGTGTAATTATGTGTATTTTTTGCCAGTGCTGGTTTAGTAGGTCTATGTGAGGCTGGAGGTGCGGTGCAAGTGTTAACCTTCTCCTCATGACTGTCTGTTCCAGTCTTGGGTGGAGAGACCTTAGCCTCGAGCTTGGCTGTATAATTGCATCTCTCGCGTATGTTAGTGTTTTGTGGTAGGAGGAGAGGGCTGTCTGTGTACATTAGGCAGTTGTAACATTGCCTCAGGATACCCAGATTCACCGGCTGGACTGGAGAGTACACCTGAAGTTGCCCTTTGGTCATGCCTGAATAGTAGGGTGAGCTGCTTAGTCGCTTGGTTGGTGAGGGGTGGATAAAGAGCCTTGCCCTGCTGGCAGTCAAGTGTTGGGGTTTATTAGTGCTTGCTATTAGGTCTGAGCAAGTGCTGGACTGTAGGATGCTTTTTTAGTGCTTAGGTTGAGAGTTAGACTAGTCTCAAGTGAAAAACTGAAGAGGAGACTTAGTGGAGTCGGGAATAATTTAACCCTAGCTAACCATTGCTGCCCGGCGCACAAAACTGTGCAAACGCGGTTTTTAAATTACTAACTTCTGGGCTGGAACCACTCCTCCAGGGAGAGATGGCTGCTCAAAGTTCCCCTCTCTCACAGGTGAACAGAGAAACTTCCCTCTATCCAAGTAAGTCTTGATGAGTGGATGGGAGATCGTAGGTTTACCCCGGGTATCACTTCTGTGTCACTGTTAGGCACAGTATACTAACCTCGAAAAAGGGCATAGCAAAATAAATTTAAAATGGGTGGTGAAAGCCAAACACATTCTGGCTAGGCTTATAAATGCCCTGGGGCAGATAGCCTAGTATGAACCTATGAACCTATAAGGTATGGGCAACTCAGAAACTTGTAACAAAGCCCTGAATTCAGCACTAGCCTGAAAACTGGGCTATACTAGCACTTAGAAAGGCGGGAAACAAGAAATTTTTTTTGAAAAGATAAGGCAAAAACAGTAAAAAGTACACTTAAAACAGCTTTAAACGACTACAAGCGATCAGAAAAGGCTATTGCACTTTAGTGTGTAGCCTACAACAGTTAAACAATTTATTTAAACAAAAAACAACTTTTTAAAAGTGCAGGCAGTCAAATAAGTACAATATGTGAAAAAAACAAGCTTTTAAACAAAAAAACTTTTTAAAAGTGCAGGCAGTCAAATAAGTATAATATGTGAAAAAACAAGCTTTTAAACAAAAAACAACTGTTTAAAAGTGCAGGCAGTCAAATACGTACAATATGTGCTGGAAAAATCAGCATGTAGGCAGAAAACAGTTAAGTACAGCAAGAAAATACAGAAAACTGATAATCACTCCAAAGTCTCTCTTTTAAGCTACAAGGCTTGTATCAGTTTAAGGCTTTCTAGTGCTTTCCAGTAGGTTAGTTACAGGAAAGATGGGAAACAAGCGCAGATGTGGTCTTTTAAACTAGAAAGTTGAAAGAGATGGACAACTTCCCGAATGATCAATAAACTATAATTCCTGGGCCAAGGAACCACTCCTCTTGTGGTAGACAGGCTACCTAGTACTTACCACTCCCACTGATAAGCTAGAAGGCTGCACTCCAACACAAAGGCTTGGGGGGCTCAGAAGCATACAAACAGTCCTGGACACAGGAAATCTGTACCTGGACTAGACTAGTTATGGGAAAGGTGGGGATCAAGTGCAAACACGGGTTTTAAAACCAGAAAGTTGAGAGAGATGAAAAAAACTGCCCAAATGGCCAATAAACTACAATTTATGGGCCAGAACCACTCCTCTTGTGGTAGACAGGCTACCTAGTACTTACCACTCCCACTGATAAGCTAGAAGGCTGCACTCCAACACAGAAAGGCTTGGGGGGGGGGGGGCTCAGAAGTTTACAAAGAGACCTGGATACAGCAAATCTGTACCTGGACTAGACTAGTTACAGGAAAGGTGGGGAACAAGCACAAACACAGGCTTTTAAGCCAGCATGTTGAAAGAGATGGAAACAGGATAATAGGATTTTCAAATATGTATCCACTGTGTTTGAACCTCTCTCTCTGGTAATGTCATGCTTCTGTTGCTTACCTCTTATATAAACTAATAAAATATTATTGATGAAAGAATCTCCATACTATGTAGGCCCACCTGTTGAACAAGAAGCTAAATTGGAAAATGACAGAGCCATAAATGCAGGGCGATTAGGCACTGTACCATAATGGCATTACCAGCCTCCCATTAAATATGGGGATCAGAAACCAAACGGGCAATGCAACGGGGGTACAGAGAACAAGAAAACCCTCCCCTAAGTATGCAAGTACCACTTACCCAAGACACAGTAAGAGTAGCTCGCACGGTTTTCTGTTCTGCTGGTACTGCAAGCTCCTGTGCCCATCATTGCTGGGAATAATTTAAACAACAGCACCCACTGAATTAACGTATAGTACATGTGGGGGTAGGAGCAGGGCAGCCCAGGAGTACGTAGGCTGGGACGGGGTAACTTCAAAACCAAACTGTTCAGACCCTCACCCACTCAGTCAGCGCTCGTGTTCTGTAGCCCCCCGAGCTGCCAGTTCCTGCCTCTCACTACGCTGTCACTCACCAGTCCTCGGGAAAGCTCCATGCTGTCGGTGCTGCTGTTGCAAATGATAGCGGACCCGAGCTCCAGCTGCTGCACGCTCCAATGTTGACGTGGAACCCTGGCAGCAGCTATCAGGATCCGCTTCACAGCTGTCTCGAGCGCAGGACAGTCACTACTTGCTCCACCCACCCCCGACTGCATTTGCTAGCCATTGGCCAGGAGCTAATCGTAGGCAAACCAGGCATGCTGGGATTATGATGAGATTGTACCGAAGAGACGGAAATATTATTACAAATTAAAAAGTTAAGTAACGTATTGACGTTTAGGACGTGATTTTTAGGCTGTAATTTTTCTGTACTAAACGATAGCACCACCTCCCTCCCGAGTCCTTTCCTGGAGTCGCAGTCCATCGTCATCTTTCACAGCTTAAATTTGGTACTTATATACTGCGATGGTAGTGCTGCGGTAGCGTTGTCGCCTAACAGTTAGAAGTTGCCCGTTCGATTCTCATTTAGAGCGTCTTCTGTGTGGTTATATGCGTAAATGAGCCTTCCTTCGTTTAAGGTTGTGCGTTAGGCCCGGCAAGCCAGCACGTAAAAATCTACTGCCAATCATTAGCGGACCGGAGTTTCGCTGTGGTGACCCCTAACCGGAGGAAAGCCGAAAGGCACAAACAAGTAGCTAATGTCATTTACGTGATGTAGGCTTATCAAAGCAGTAACCTGAACCACTTTCTCAGAGTAAGAGTTATAGTCATTTTGGAATTCTGTCCCATTCCCAACCACTGCTGCTACCCCTAAACCAACTCTTTTTCTGTATGACACATTCTTCTAAATAGGATTAAAGATATCATACATAAACACAAATGTTCTCACCAAAAGGTATTCGCTAGATAACCACTAATATTAATAACGGGAACAAATTAGACTAGCCACATATTACTTATGTTTTCTTCCTCACTCTGACATGGACATAGCCAATAGCCATAGCTAGGGAGGCCCGGGCAAAAAGCGCTAAGTTCAAGAAAACAGATAAAAGCAAAGATTGAATACGGTGGGGGATACCTCTCAAGTATCCAGATTTTTTTACAAAATATCCAGACTTTTGCGTCATATTGTTGGTATTTTCCTGATAAGATTTTTGGTTTTCTGACAAATGTCGATGATTGATGAAGTCACTAAATAATGGCAGGCGTGAATTTCAAACCTCACACCCTTCTGGAAATTCATGTTAATGTAAAACTTGTTAATCTGTAAACTTTCTAGGAGTATAACAGCAATATTTAAATTTTGCCCCTATGTGGGGGGGGGGGGGGCTTTGTCCCTCCAGCTTTGTCTAGATTTCTTATTTATTTATTTGACATTTGTTAACTGGGTTGGTCTGACTGGGCTGCAGAGTCCTTTTTAGCAGAGACCCAAGGAGAAAAGCTCCACAAGTAGACTTATACAACAACATCACACTTTTTAACATATAGATATATACAAACAGGCAAAAAAATACAACTTATAAATGAACATGTTACAATAACAGGAGTAATACTGAGGTTTCAAACAGCCTTGGTACCTATTAACTATATAAAAATAATATATAAAGTTAGATTCCATCGTATGCTAAGTGGCTGGGGTACAGCATCAACCCTCAATTAAGCAGAGGTAGTCTAAAGAGAAAAGCAGCTTGCATATGTTACAATAAAGCATAGTCTACAACTGCACAGAAATAGGATTGCATAGAAAAAGTATTTGTATACCCATGTACAACTATATACAATCTGTACACTAAGAAGATGGTGAAATTTCTTAAGTATGAAAAAGAGAAACTTCTTAGATAAAAGGTGAGCAGTATTACAGCACTGTAAGGTGCATCAAGAACTACAGGAATTCTGGCATGCTCCACTGCGAAAATGTAAGATGGCCTAGGGGTCGAAGGTCCAGTGGCTTTGCCTGTAGGGAAAACATGAAAAGTGGGGGTGTCAGCCAGATGGCTAGACAACAGCTCTGGAAATGGAAAAGGCAGGTGAGGAGAAGGTTCCAACAGGTAGCTGGGAACTAAACTAGAGCCTAAAGTTTGAAATTAAATAGGACTAGAAACAATGCAGTGGAAAATGAGCAAGGAAAGCAGAGAAGAAATGCACCCACCTTTCTTTTTAACAGCAAGGAATGTAGCTCAGGTCAAACTAGGTTCTTGCTAGCCCACAAGGGTGATTCCACTAGAAATCAGGAAGGACATTTCTGTTTCCCACATGATTTTGTTCAGGTTTACACCTTCCCCAGCAATGGCAGATAGAGAAGGGTAGGTATCATAGCCAGGTGACCTAGTAGAAGGGCAGTTTTGGAAGGATAAGTTTATAGGTTACCTTCACAGAGAGGAAGCAGGTTCAAACAGCTTGATTTCTTTCATTCAGGCAGCCTGAAGCCACCTTCAGCAGGTTGGGGTGCGGGCAGAGGAGAAAATCCTTCCACTTTGTTGTGTAGTGATCAAGATGGAGGACAAATACCTGGGAACCACTGATTGAGGACTTCACAGAACCCTTCATTGATTTGTTTTGTGATTTCTGCTGTTCAATTTAATGGAACTGTAGTCAGATCCTCTGGTTGTCTGGCCAGTTCCCCATACTGGTTCAGCCCAACCCAAGCTTGAAGGGAAAGAAGTCTTCTATAACTGAAACAAAAAGCTGCTTGCTACAACTATAACAAGCACCTTGCTACACCAAGTAGCACACACTAATCTTCTTACAATAGCAAATGCATTATCAGCTTTATTGGCATGCATTTAGGAAGCCACAATATCCTTACGACTTCACAATACCACCCATCAGCACCTGATGATCATGCCCTCAAGTAGCTTGTCCTTGAAGTAGCCACCCCCTTTGCTCTACTCTAGTTATAGATTTGGAATGACATAATTTCTTGGAGCTGCTTTTTATTTTAATTATATGGTTGTTGAATTGGCCTTATTAATTCTTAAGATCTGCCATTTGTGCACATCTGGTGATTCGTTACTAGTCACACCATAGCCCGCTTGGCATTAATTGGCATTGAACTGGCAATTAATCCTAACTGGCTAAATAAATGTGTGACTGCAACCATTATAATCTGGCCTAAGTGCATCGTGGTTTGAGGGCAACTATGAGCATGGCTAATATTACCTTAAGGCAGATGCCTAATGAAAAGATTTGACCCTTGCTCTGAAGAATAAACAAACAGAGACATATTCATTTCATAGGGATGCTAAAGTATTTATAGAAAAGGCAGACTATAAAACAAATTACACATTGTGGAGACACATAGTTTAGGGAAGTAGCAATGAGAACTTTTATTAAGTTGCAATTTAAGTCTATCATTTCACATACTAGTAGAAAGAAGCAGAGAACATTGTTCTTGTTATAAAAGAAGTACAGACACACCAGCATTCCTGTTCACTTTCCTCACTAGATATGCAATACACAATTTGTGAATGAACTGCCTCATCGTTGTCATATATGGAAACAGGTTACCATTCCAAGAGATGTAAGAAATTAAAAGGCTAAGCCTGGCCTTAGATCACTGTGAGACTAAATAATGAAGTTCCCAGACAAAGCTTGGATGAAATGGAAAGTGTCAGGTCTACAAACTGATTATACAACCATTAATTAACTTTTGATACAACATTTCCCTCTGTGCACTTGGGTATATCTCAAGAATCTATCCTCAGTCCCTTACTGTTTAATGTTTTCATGAATGACCTACATTCAATAAGTAAAAATGCTTCCATTATTCAGTTTGCTGATGATTTCACACTCATCTGCACTACCAAAAACCTACAACAACATCAAACCCAAACACAGAAATCCTTCAAATCCTTTGAAGCATGGCTTTGTAACTCTTGATTACTATTAAACATCAAGAAGACCACATTTATTCTAGTCATACTTAAACAATAGTCTAAAAACAAACCTCTCACCATTACTTCTTCTGGCCAAACCACAATTGAACTTGTAACTCATACCAATCTCCTGTGTGTCATCATAGATGATGCCATGAAATTTGACCACCAACTAAAGCATGCTAACAGCAAATTAAATGCACAGAAAACTTAGCACCTTTTATCAAGTTAAACATTACCTGACAGACTAGGCTAGACAAATAATTGCCTCTGCTCTACTGTTACCCACCCTCTATATGCTGTTCCTATATTTGTCAACATGTAAGCTACCCAAATGACCATGCAAAAAAATGCTTGAATAAAATAGCTAAATTCTTAACTGACATCCCTTACAGATCTTATTACTCATGGTAGTAGAACAGATTAAGTTAGAATTGCCTCACTGTACTGAATATGCACACAACTATAAACTGTTCACAGTCTAATTTTTCAAACACTAAAAAAATATTATCCAGTCTTACTCTCCATCTAGGACTCTTCACAATACTGACATATTCTTACTGCAGCCAATGAAATCCAGCAATAGTGCCAGTCCCATGTAGGGCTCCTCACATTACTGATGTATTCTTACTGCAGCCAATTAAATTGAACAATAATGCAGATGACTCGTATCCTTGCATCTCCTAAATTTGGAATTCCATTCCTTTCTCATACAAACAAATGAACAACCCTGAAATACTACAAGTTACTTCTGAAATATCACCTAAAGGTCTCATGACTCTGTTCATGCACCACACCTGGCTAATCCCCCAAACTATCCTTATCCACGCTATCCCATCCTGCACTAAAATGACTACTTGGCCAATAACTTTTTGTCTTATCCTGTACTATTATCGGGCAGTGCAGTGATTAACATGGTCTCCTCACAGCAAGAGGTTCTCCAGCTCAGTTCTCAGCTGTAGTACCTTCTGTGTGGAGTCTGCATGTCCTCTCTGCATTCATGTGGATTTCCTCCCACATTTGAAAGATGTGTTTGGAGTGCTTCTCCCCATGCCTCTGGTGAAAATAGGCTTGGTCCTAGTTGGACTTTCCTGGTCAAAAATGTTAAATAAAATAAATATTATGCCTACTTGGATACATACACTGTACTGTACTTTCCTCGACTTTAAGTTGTTATGAATGGTTATATTATTATTGTCCTACTATTATAAAATACTATGGGTCTAAACTTTGTTACTCTAAACACTCATTCTGATCTACATTTGAATGATTTCTCATATTATAATGTCTGTATCCTGATTTTAATATGTTTGCATGCTGACTATTCATATGTATTGTCAATGTTTTTGTTTTCTTATTTTAAGCTCAATCATTGTTTTTTTTCCTTAGTATTCTATACTCAAACAATAATTACACTATATGTTTGCATATTTGTATGTATGTTACTTTCTCTCTGTCTTGTGGAGCTTTTCTCCACAGCCTTCTGCTGAAAACGTTTTTTCCATTTAGTTGTACTTTCACTGTCAAAAAAGTAATAAAGATATAATTTATCCGAAATAACTGTAAACTAGACATCAAGGAAGCTAAATCTTTCTAGCTGTGAATGAAACACACACCACACCAAACTTCACACAGGTGTGGATTTTGGTCAGTTGACAAGACATATGGCAATGTAAATGTGTGGTTCAATATGGATGAATGTACAAAGCCTGTGTTAGTTTATCACTTTGTACTGGTGTTAGGATTCTGTCTTTGATATAATATATGGAATGAAATCATTTTAATCAAAATGTTACAAATGCAATACATTATGTTAATCAACTACAAAGGTTGTGGAATGTTTTTTTCTATATAGTATGGACAATTGTATTGTTCACACTATTTCCATTGTGTATCAGGTAAAACGAAGTGACAGTGCACAGAGAAAAGCATTTTTTATTGTTTATTTATTGGGGGGGGGGCAGCAGACACAACATGCATGTGAGGGAGTGAGTATTTTAAGTTAATATGTTAAAAAAATAAAAAAAATACTGCAGGGTCCGAGGAGATAGTAGCCTCCTCATAGGCATGTCATATCTCTGTTGCCATTTCATCAATGCAATTCACATGCTTAAACATGAGCTAAATAGTTTGAAAATATACTAAAAGTAATAAAGAATTATTGTGGAGGAGTTGGGGGGCAATAGCCCCCTCATACAAATAGGTTCATAGGTATATACTAAGCTAACAATCACTGGGCATTTGTAAGCCTAGCTGTTGCTTTCCCATTCTGGATACAATAGAAGAGTCTTCGTAGGTTCTGTTCAAGCAGCTTTATTTTATACAAACACGTTATTATTTAAGGTTACTGACTTTAACTTATATACAAAGTAATAACTGCATTCATGCATGCAGTCACTGTGACTGCTCTTACAAAATGGCCCTATGGAGTGCACGTGTCTGTGATTTTATATGTGCACGTACAGTCTTGACATGCTTCTTAAAGATATAGTGCACATCACTTGCACTCCAATCTACAGCCACCCTCTGAGTCTATTGGCATGCGAAAGTCACAAGTAATTCTTTGTCATGCATTATATAACACTAAGTACACAGATATATACAATCAAGTCCACGTTGCTGTGTATTTTACACTAGGTTTTGATACTTGTCCATATCGTGTGATATAAAACTGTGAATTCGATTTGGCAACTGGAACTGTCTCTGCAAAATGTATGACCTGTGAATGTCTGTATCATTTTCTGGAATGGAGTCAGAATTTTGAACACATTCTCATATGGGAACAGTCTGATTCACTCTTTGATTTGAAGTCTGCATCATAGAAACAATGTTGTGATGGTGATTCTGGTACAAGAAGAAGATGGCTACAATTGCTCCTGTATTCTACTCCTTCAGAGCCTACCAGGTAGGATCTTGGTTCAGCACAGATGCCGGTAATCTGGCCTATTCAATAAAAACCTTTTATTGTCTGATTTTTGTACCTTCTCTCCTCCCCTCAGTGGACAAAGTAATCTACTCGATCAGTCGGAACTCGATTTCTGGATATTACGCTTCTAAAACAACTGAGCCTTGATAGTTTTATTGTTCTTAGCTTTAGGCTTTGGCAGCCTGGAAGTAATAAGTAGGGTAGTTCTAGTTTGCCTGGAATGTTGTCTTTGGTCAGGTGATCCAACAATATCGCCATCGGGTACGTTTCTGAGATTAAGTAAATTCAAGAACACATCAGTATTGTTACGCTTACTTTTCAAGTAATGGCTTTGCACTTTGCACTGCACGTTCTGCTAGACCATTGGACTGAGGATATTCAGGACTACTAGTGACATGGACAAAGTCCCATTGTTTTGCAAATTTCTGAAACAACTGGCTAGTGAACTGAGTACCATGTCAGAAATAACTTTGTGTGGACTACCATGAACTGAGAAATGACGTTTCAAATTAGTAATAACAACAGTGCATGTTAGGTTAGGTAGTAAATCAATCTCATACTAATTCAAATAAGAGTCTACCAAAACCAAATAGTGTTGATTGTTCCACTCAAAGATATCATTTGCAAAGATTGACCAAGGTAGTTCAGGAATTGGACTTATGGTTCTCTTTGCAAATGTGGTCTAGTACTATTGCCGGCTTGTATTTACCAGGCTGTGGAGTAGTGATTCATCTCTAGGACAATGCAGAAATTCCCTAAGACTTCAAGAACAGAATAAGTTATTTCTTACATTTATTTCATTGAATTGCACTTCTTAATGCTTATAGCCGTACTATACAGCTAATCTACTACATTTTGCACTGTTATAAAGCTTTTTTAACTGTTCCACTGCATTTGTGTATTGTGTTATACTGTTTTAACTGTATTTTTCATTGCTAGTTTCATTTCTGTACTTGCATTTTTACCAAATTACTTAACTGTAAACTGCTTTTTCATACTGAGAGTTGTATTTTCTGTTTGTGAGTGCTCTATCTGTGCTTTTGTGCACATTTTTTGTGAGGTTTTTGTGTTCTAGTCAGGTAGCATAGTCTGGATAGAGGCCTGCTGTTATCCAGACCTGGTTGTTTTGTTTGTTGACTTTCCTGTGTTTCTGGCAGCCATCTTCTGCTGATAGAGAACACAGAGCTAATTGGAGGGGGCACTGACTACAACTCTGATCTGTGATATATAACAATAAGTATCTTGGGTTTTTTTTTTTTTTTTTTGCTTATTTTTACTAGTTATTGCATATTCTAGATATTTATAGCGGTTTACTTTTACATGTGCGTATTGCACAAGGGAGAACTGCAAATGTCTGAAAGGCAGTCTGCAAAGTTTGCAGACGCCAAACGGAAAAAGGTTCGAATGTGCAATGAGCGAATGCACAGTGAGTTTCGCTCATTGCACATTTGACATTCTGGGGCAGATTGCATATAATGGGGATCGGGAAATGGTTCCTTTCCCCACTGTAGTGCGATCTCGGAGTTAGAATAATAAAGTAGGGGGGTGTGGGTGGGTGCAGTCAGCATTAATGTTCAAAAAACAGAGAATCTGCTTTTCGATTTGCTATTTATCGAACATTAACGTCTGTTGACATATCCAGTTTCATGGTTTAGAGTCACTCATATGAGCATTCAAATTACTGTGATTCACGGTTTCAAAGGTAAACTATTTATAGCACTTATTGTCTGCTGCATACCTTTTACTGTATTTTATGCTAAAAACTAATGGGTAGGTATGGTGTTAAGCAAAGGAATGCAGAAGGTCAGATGGTAGTGGATTTTGCAAAACGGATGGACATGGCTGTAGTGAATATGTATTTTAACAAGAAGAATGAGGAGGAGCATAGGGTGACATACAAGAGTGGAGGAAGATGCACACAGGTGGATTATATCTTATGTAGGAGGGCCAGTTTGAAGGAGATTGAAGACTGTAAAGTGGTAACCGGGGAAAGTGTAGTTAGACAGCATAGAATGGTGGTTTGTAGGATGACGCTGGTGAGTAAGAAGAGGAGGAGGAGTGTAAGGGCAGCACCAATGATCAAATGGGGGAAATTGAAAAAGGGTAATTGTGAGGTGGAGTTCAGGGAACAGTTAAGACAGGCACTGGGTGGCAGTGAAGAGTTACCAAATAGCTGGATAACTACAGCAGAGCTAGTAAGGGAGACTGCTAGAAAGGTGCTTGGGATGACATCTGGACAGAGGAAGGACGACAAGGAGACATGGCGGTGGAATGAGGAAGTACAGGAGAGTATAGAGAAAGAGGTTGGCAAAGAAGAAGTGGGATTGTCAGCGAGATGAAGAAAGTAGACAGGAGTATAAGGAGATGAGGTGCATGGCAAAGAGAGAGGTGGCGAAGGCTAAGGATAAGGCGTATGACGAGTTGTATAAAAGGTTGGACACTAAGGAGGGAGAAAAGGACCTGTACCGATTGGCTAGACAGAGGGACCGAGCTAGGAAAGATGTGCAGCAGGTAAAGGTGATAAAGGATAATGAGGGAAACATACTCACAAGTGAGGAGAGTGTGTTGAGCAGATGGAAAGAGTACTTTGAGGGGTTGATGAATGAAGAGAATGTGAGGGAGAGAAGGTTGGATGATGTAGGGATAGTGAATCATGAAGTGCAATGGATTAGCAAGGAGGAAGTAAGGATAGCTATGAAGAGGATGAAGAATGGAAAGGCTGTTGGTCCAGATGACATACCTGTGGAAGCATGGAGGTGTTTAGGTGAAATGGCAGTGGAGTTTCTAACCAGATTGTTTAATGAAATCTTGGAAAGTGAGAGGATGCCTGAGGTTTTGGTCCTGATTTTTAAGAATAAGGGTGATGTGCAGAGCTGTAGTAACTACAGAGGGATTAAATTGATCAGTCACAGCATGAAATCATGGGAAAGAGTAGTGGAAGCTAGGTTAAGAAGGGACGTGATGATTAGTGATCAGCAGTATGGTTTCATGCTGGGAAAGAGCACTACAGATGCAATGTTTGCTCTAAGAGTGTTGAAGGAGAAGTACAGAGAAGGTCAGAAGGAGTTGCATTGTGTTTTTGTAGACTTAGAGAAAGCATATGACAGGGTGCCTAGAGAGGAGTTGTAGTATTGTATGAGGAAGTCGGAAGTGTCAGAGAAGTATGTAAGAGTGGTACAGGGTATGTACGAAGGTAGTGTGACAGCGGCGAGGTCTGCGGTGGGAGTGACAAATGCATTTAAGTTGGAGGTGGGATTACATCAAGGATCAGCTCTGAGCCCTTTCTTATTTGCAATGGTGATGGACGGGTTGACAGACAAGATCACACAGGAGTTCCCGTGGACTATGATGTTTGCAGATGCCATTGTGATCTGTAGTTAGAGTAGGGAACAGGTGGAGGGGACCCTGGAGAGATGGAGATATGCTCTAGAGAGAAGAGGAGTGAAGGTCAGCAGGACTAAGACAGAATATATGTGTGTGAATGAGAGGGAGGACAGAGGAATGGTGAGGATGCAAGGAGTAGAGGTGGCAAAGGTGGATGAGTTTAAATACTTGGGATCAATAGTTCAGAGTAATGGTGAGTGTGGAAGACAGGTGAAAAAGAGTGTACAGGCAGGATGGATTGGGTGGAGAAGAGTGTCAGGAGTGATTTGTGACAGACGAGTACCAGTAAGAGTGAAAAGGAAGGTCTACAAGAGGGTAGTGAGACCAGCTATGTTATATGGGTTCAGGACAGTGGCATTGACAAAAAGGCAGGAGTTAGAGCTGGATGTGGCAGAGTTAAAGATGTTAAGATTTCATTGGTTGTGATGAGGGTGGACAGGATTAGGAATAAGTATATTAGAGGGTCAGCCCAGGTTGGAAGGTTTGGAGACAAAGCCAGAGAGGCAAGATTACGTTGGTTTTGACATGCGCTGAGGAGGGATGCTGGGTATATTGGGAAAAGGATGCTAAGGATGATACTGCCAGGTAAGAGGAAAAGAGGAAGGCCTAAGATAAGGTTTATGGATGTGGTGAGAGGACATGCAAGTGGTTGGTGTGACAGAGCAAGATGCAGAGGACAGGAAGAAATGGAAACAGATGATCCGCTGTGGCAACCCCTGACGGGAACAGCCGAAAGAAGATGATGATGATGATGCTAAAAACTAATCTGCATGGTTGTACTAAAATTGTCTGTCTTACAGGGCCAGATAAATAAGGTTTTTACTGTCACACTGTAAATCTTTTCTAGCTAGTTTCACTGTGTGTAAGGTATTAACTGGAAATTGTCTTCATTTGTTAAACATTTGTTTGTTTGTTCTGATTTCCTGCAAAGGTGTGTATCATATAACTGATTTGTTTGCAGTTAAAAGCATTCTCTAGAGTATCCTTGCTCCTTTATCTGTTTAAAACTTTCATTTAGTGGCTCACTGCTGTTTTTCTGCTATGATAAACATTTCTGTAGTGTTTTCTTCCTAAAATAGTGTAGCTAGTAGCTGTAATAGTGTTCATTACTGTAATTGCATTTTTACTTAATTACTAAACTGTAAACTGCTTTTTCATACTGAGAGTTGTATTTTCTGTTTGTGAGTGCTCTATCTGTGCTTTTCTGTGCATTTATTGTGAGGTGTCTGTGTTCTAGTCGGGTAGCAAAGTCTGGATAGAGGCCTGCTGTTATCCAGGCCTGGTTGTTTTGTTTGTTGAGTTTCCTATGTTTCTGGCAGCCATCTTCTGCTGATAGCGTCTTGTCTTCTCTGTTATTGAGAGTGACAGGGTTGCCTGATCTTCTCTAGCACGCGTGATTGGCTGAAAAAGCAGGGGCTAGCAGGGCTATGTAGTAATTCAAGCTTCTAGATTCTTCCATCTTTTCTGGTATTTAAACCCTGTGTCTGCAGGGGGCTGTGCTTGTATTTAACAGGCCGTGGAGTGGTAATTCATCACTGGGACAAAGCAGAAATTCCCTAAGACTCCAAGAGCAGAATAAGTTATTTCTTACATTTATTTCACTTTTACTTGGTGGCTTTACAGTTGCCCGCCCCTACTGTAAATTTGATCTGGGACACTCCTCTCAGTCTAGTGTCATTAGCCCATTCTACCTAATACAGAAAGAAAGTTTGAGAAGGCCAATCCGCTTAGGTTCTTAACCTTGAACTATCTTCTGTTCCTCCTTTCTCCCTTTCCACTTTACTAAAAAAAAAAAAAAACCTTGCTAGAATCTTCTTGTGTTCTGAGTGTGCTTCTCATCTGATAAGTATATTTTGTGGCACTTTTTAACTTTTCAGAGTTGAATAAAACAATAACTGAATTCAGTTCAAAATACAGTTTGAATAAATTGCATTTATTTAAACTGTATTCATTTTAATACTGCTACACAAGCAAGTGTGCTAGCTTGCACTGCACTTGAATTGTTTTTAGTGCTGTTTTAGCTGCTTTTTGTAAAAAAACATTCTAAGCTTGTTTTCTGCCTTTTATGTAACTAGTCTAGTCCAGATACAGATTTGCTGTATCCAGGACTGTTTGTAAGCTTCTGAGCCCCCCCACAAAGCCTTTCTGTGTTGGAGGGAAGCCTTCTAGCTTGTCAGTCGGAGTGGTAAGCACTAGGTAGGCTATCTACCACAAGAGGAGTGGTTTCTGGCCCAGAAATTGTAGTTTATTTGCGCGTTTGGGCAGTTTTAACATCTCTTTTAACTTTGTGGTTTAAAAGCCTGCATTTGCGCTTGTTTCTCACCTTTCCTGTAACTAGTTTAGTCTAGATACAGATTTGCTGTATCCAGGACGGTTTGTAAGCTTCTGAGTGGTGCAAAAGTCTGCTCTTCGCTTTTTCCCTTAGATATGCTAGTTCTCTCCTCTCCTGCACCTTTACTAGCTTATTAGTCTACCACTTTACCAGACTTCTTGTAGCAATTATTGTAGCACACAAAAGTGCTACCAGCACTAAATGTTCTACAAGGAAACATCTCCAGTACTTTTAATGCCCACCCCTCCAGGCATGTCTAAAGGTCAGTTCCCTGTGCTTTATCCTATTAACCTGGTGAACTTGGGCATCCTGAGGTAATGTAGCATCTGCCTCATGTATACTGACAACCCTCTCCTCCTACCTCCAAAAAACACAAGCCAATCTGGTGGTCCCCTGCCATAAACAAACTATACAACAGAAGGAGGAAACTGATGCGGAATAAGGTGAAGTCCCAAGACTGGAAAAACTCCCTTATCAGCCTCAACAAAAAGGTGAGATCCCTCATCAAATCCTCTAAAGCTAGCTATGAAAACAGAATTGCAACAGATAGTAAAGACAACCACAAGGCCTTCTATAGTTATGTAAAGAACCTCCACGACAATACCCAGATTTGCTCTGAGCTACTGCACAATGGTACCTCCTATACCAAGCCAGATATTGCCAATATACTGGCCGAGAGATTCAGTACCAACTTTACCCCTCTTCACCCCCAAAGGATCAATCACAATACCAGTAGATTGCCAGGCACCCAGTATTACTGCTGCACAGGTTAAAACGCACTGTCCAAGGCCAAGAATACAGCTTCTATGGGACTTGACAATATCCCTGGCTGTGTTCTACATGAACTACAGAGTAAACTGGCACCTCACCTGTGTGCCCTGTTCAATTACAGCCGCATCTCAGGCGTTGCCCCTACTGAATGTTGCACTGCTACAGCCATCCCTCTCCACAAAGGAGGAGTGACTACAGACTCTGGGAACTATTGCCCCATTAGCCTGACAAGTCTGCTATGCAAAGCTATGGAACGCATCATCATGGACCTAATAAACAAGGATATAGGGACTCTCCAAACTCTGGATCCTACACAGTTTGGTTTTGTAAAGGGTAGATCATGACTGCTCAACCTGGACGACTTCTTTGAGTCAATCACCAGAGCTGTGGATGAAGACAAGGTGGTTCATACAGCCTAACTTGATCTGGCCAAGGCCTTTGATACCATTCCCCACTCAGGAATCATAGAAATACTCACTAAGCTAGGCATCAACCCCTATATCACTAGGTGGGTTGCAAACTGACTCACAGACAGAACACACAGTGTGAAAGTAGCTGACTCCAAGTCAGACTGCCGACCAGTCATGAGTGGAGTCCTACAGGGTTCGGTCCTGGGTCCTCTCTTGTTTGGTATCTACTTCTCTGAAGTCTGGGCCAACGTGAAGGGACTCTGGCTGACAAAATTCGCAGACGACTGCAAGTTGGGAGCTACTAACTCCCCAAGTGATGTTGACATCCTACAGAAAGGCCTCACTGAGACCAACAACTGGTGTCAGAACCATGGCCTTAAGCTCACTGCCAAAAAATGTCATCATCACTCTGGGAAAAACCTGGTTCCCATGAATTACCACATCGATGGTAGTCCACTTAACATAGAAGGCGTTATAAGAGATCTGGGAACACAGGTTGACAGCAACCTCTCTTTTCACCATCACATTGCTACTATGGTCAGAAAGTCCTTCTATGTGGCACATCTCATTAATAAGGGTTTTGCATCCAGGAAGAAAGAGGTCATTGCCTTCCTCTACTCTTTCCTCATGAGGCCAATCATCGAGTATAGTGCCCCATTTAGCATGTACCTCACTAGACACCTGCAAAAACTGGAGAGGCCTTAGAAGTACCTCACAAAGAGGATCCTAGGCCTTAAACACTTGTCCTATATGGACAGACTCAATAAACTCCAACTATTTTCTGTCTCATATCACCTACTTAGAGGCAATCTCTGCTTGACTTACAAAGCCATGTTTGACCCAGCACTATTAGAAATACTACATCTAAAGAAATCCCAATCCCTCCACACCACATGCTCCAGAAACCTCAACCTCATCACCCAATCAACAGAACGTACTGGAGGAAGAGGTTCATAACCTAGAGACTGCCCATGCTATGGAATAAACTTCCCATACATGTCAAGCAGAGCACCTCACTGGCCCTCTTCCAAGAGAAATCTTGATGAGTGGGTGGGAAATAGAAAATTCACCCTGGGGATGACTCCAGTGGCTCTTCTCGACAGAGGCACTGGGAACTAAGGTTGGGTGGCACGATGCCAGGGTAATCCTATGGGCTAGACCTGTAAAGGCTCCAGGGCCATTAGCCTAGTACACACCTATGAACCTATAAGAAAATACTTTATCAATGTTTTTTGTAATGAAGGCCAAAACACATTCTCTGGCTCTTCTCTTAGTGGATGTGGAGCCTGTGTGACCACAATGCAAAATCTGGATATACTCTTGTTGTAAGTAAGCAGGAACAACGATTTTAGGATCTTTGAAAATAATGCCATCTTGTATCAACAATTCATCTCTGTAAGGAAAGTAGGTTTGCACTTCAGGTGGTACACTATATTGCTTTAATGGCCTTCCAACATTAATGTAGTAATTGAGTGTTTGTAAAATTGGATCACTCTGATTGTGATCTCTTAACTCATCAAGTCTAGTGGTGGAAAAATTATGCACAGACTTCACATCAAAGTCAAAATTTTCTGCATCAAGCTGTTCTGTGGTATTTCTGGGCAATCTGTATAAGACATCAGCCAGATAAAGCAATTTGCTTTTCGTGTAGACCATTTGAAATTGTACTTTTGCAATTTGAGCATCATTCTCTGTAATCTCGCTGAAGCAGAATGCAAAGGCTTCTTTAGAATAGTAACTAGAGGTTGATGATCAGTTTCAATCTGTATAGTTCAACCATAAATATAATCATGAAACTGTGAACATGCAAATACTATTGCCAAAAGTTCTTTCTCAATCTGAGCATACTGCATCTCAGTTTTGGTGAGTGTTCTAGATGCATAGGCTACTGGTCTACCTTCTTGAAGTATGACTGTGCGAAGACCAAATTCTGAAGCATCACAGGAAAGAGTAACTGGTTTGTTCAAGTTAGAGTATCTTAATGTAGGTGGGGTGGCAATTTTCTGCTTACGGTCTTCAAATGCCTTCTGGTGCTGTTCCAACCATAACCGTGCAACATTTCTGCATGTTAGCTCTCTTAAAGATGCTGTCAACTCACTGAAGTCTGGTATAAACTTACCTAAATAGTTGACCATACCTACAAAACGTTGTACAGCTTGTACATTATCTGGTGCTGACATTTCAAGAAGAGCAGTTTGCTTGGTGGGGTCTGGTCTCAAGCCTGTACTTGTGAACAAATGACCAACATAGGTAACTTCTGGAAGTCTGAATTTACACTTCAGAGGATTGAACTTCAAGTTTATTTCACATGTTCTATGAAGAACTTTCTTTAGGTTTCTGTCATGCTCTGCTTCACCACTGCCTCCAACCAATAAATCATCTACTATCATGGCACAAGGGTAACCTG
This sequence comes from Protopterus annectens, assembly GCF_019279795.1. NCBI lineage: Eukaryota > Metazoa > Chordata > Ceratodontiformes > Protopteridae > Protopterus > Protopterus annectens. Next base: position 1,288,633,250 of record NC_056747.1, read on the forward strand.
AAATAATTTGCTGTATTGCACATTGAAAGACTTCACTTGCAGAATTTATTCCAAATGGCTTCCTTAGGAATCTGTAATTGCCAAATGGAGTACCAAACATAGTTAGAAATGAAGATTTGTTTTCAAGCATCTCTTGCCAAAATGAACTCTTTACATCTAAGACAGAGAAAACAGTAGTATTTGGTATTAGAGCTGCAACTTCTTTGACTGTGCATATTGGATGATACGGTCTCTTCAATGCTTTGTTCAGATCTCTTGGGTCAATACATATTCTCATTTCGTCTGAGCCTTTTTTGTGAGCTGCTACCATGGACGATACCCATTCAACTGGTTCTGTGACTGGACAGATCACACCTTGCTGCACCATTTTATCCAACTGAGCTTTAACTTTATCCTGCATAGCTATCGGAACTCTTCTTGCTGGTCTGACTACTGCAATAACCTCTGAGTCTAACTTCATGGAATACACAACTGGAAGTTTGCCTAACTTCTCATCGAAAGCATCAGCATATTCTGAGAAAATGGCTTCTGAAAAATTAGAACTCGGAAATGCACTTACATGATGAATTTCTTTAATGAAAGAAAGCAGATTCACTCTTAAACTATCTTTGAGACCCAGTAAACATTGCACTGGTCTTTGGACTATGTGGAATAACAAGTTGTAACAGTTCCTGGCCAGATAACATGAAAGCACCACTGAACCTTCAGTTTGAATTTCTTCATCTCCATAAAAACAAGTCTTGCACTACTAGCTACATTGAGTCATTCATTAGTTCTCACTTTAGCAAATGTGTCTGCTGATATAACATTACACTTTGAACCAGTGTCTACTTTAAGCTCTGGGATTTTCCATTAATCCGGCCAGTACAAAATACTTCGCTTCTTGCTAATAATTTCACTGCATCAACTCTTTTATCAAGCACAGGTACACCATCTGCATAGAAAGCAGTCAGCTTCGACTATATTTAATCAAGTTGCTTTTTTTGTGTTACCTTTCTTTACAACTGTGTGAGGCTTACTCAATTTACAAAACTTTTGCAAATGGTTCCATTTTTTACACTTATGACATTGCTGACCAAATGCTAAGCACTTCTCTCTTTTAGACTCATAATTTGCACCACAACTGCGACAGTTAACAATAAAGTTAGACTTGGGTTTTGCTGATTCATGCTTGCACTGCACTCAGCTGGAGCAAGTGCCTTTTTTAGAATTTGCTGGAAAGCTGTATCTCTTCCTTGGAAACCCAGTAGCTGCGACGTGCTTGGGCCTACTTTTGTTTGCCACGTGTTGCATGCTGTCTACATTTGCTCTAGAGCCAACTGAAACCATGCTCTTGTCACTCACAAGCATACTTGTGTGTTTTTCTGTCACCTCATGGATTTGACAAATCCTTATGGCTTTACAAAATGTTAAATCACTGTCACAAAGTAAAATCTTTCAAACAGCAGCACTTTTAATACCACACACAAGCCTGTCCTTTATCTGCTCATCTTTTAAGTCACCAAACAGAACACAGTTTAGTTTTGTTTCTCAAGTCAGTTATACAAGCTGCAAATGTTTCCCCTGGTTTCTGATCTCTAGTGTAAAACAAGTGCCTCTCTAGTGTAATATTTGTCTGGGGGCTGCACATTTCTCCGAACTTGCACTTCAAACACTCAGGGGTCTTCCCTTGATTCAGCTTGTACAACAATATGACAGTTTTCACCTTCTCCATATGGTGCAGGTACATACACAAATGAATGCTCTCTTTCTATGGCCTCAGACCCAGCTAGGTTTATCAAAATGAATGCCCTGCTGCATGCATCTCTATCTGCATAAGCTGCTTGTATAAAAATATCATACTCTTGCTCAAATATTCTCTAATTTTCTGTAATATTCTGATTAAATACAAGTGGTCAGGGCTTTCAAAATCAGTCTGCCACATTAAAACATACCAGCGAAGGGTTTTGGAAATAAGCACAAACATACACACATGCACATATGCCAGAAACATATGCCAGTATTTGTAACTTTGTCCAATGCCTTTGTGCTTCTGAATTTATACCTCTTGGGCTTTTCAAAATAATGTTAGTAGACCAACTCGTAGTACCACTGAATAACTGGACTTTGTGAAATAAACTTCTTGAGCATTTTAATTGTAATATCACTTTGTATTGTTAAAGTCACTTATTACCATTTTAAGAAACATCTCAAACAACATTATGATGCAAATGAATAAACTCTCGGGCACTGTAATACTTTTGTAATGTTGTGCAATGCTTAAGTCATTTATCAACATTTTAAAAAGCATTTAAAATAACTGCACAATGTGAATAAACATGACATCTCTTGCCTTAGACTCAATAAGTTTTTGAAGTAATTGCACTTTGCGAATAACTGCATACAGCACACTGAAATGTCCCCAGAATGGTGGTACCTTGCTAGACAATTCTGTACAGTGCAAGAAACACTCTGTAATGGTGGCACTTTGTGAATAGACATACCTAGCACAAGAAACATTTTGAAATGGCTATACTTTGACTATATTTCTCGTAATAGTTGCACTTTGCACACAGTAAATTTTCCAAAATATATGCAGAGTAATAAGCACACACTAAGTACTTTTACACACATTGAGATACTTCGAATAACTTTAGTTATGCCCACAAAGTTATAGTTATGGCAAAACATAGCACTTTGACAAAACACACGCAGTTGCCTTGCTTTATTTCTGCTCAATGTGCCCTTTTTGCACTTATTATATTTGTTTTGCTGGTTTAAGCCATTTTCATGGCCAGTGTACTTTTCTTGTACTTATTTTACTATAAACATGCTCAGTTTTGCTTGAAACACACTCACTTTGCTTTATACTTGCTTGTTTTATCTTTAAACATGCTCAACTGACTGTTGTTAATCATTTAATCAAATACATTTATTTTAAACATTTCCTTTTAGCTAACAAACTTTTTGTGTCTTCCACTTGCTTAATAGTGTGGTTTGTGCCCTTGTAATGGCCCTTTTTGTCTTTTCTATCATGTAAACAGTTTGTGTTACTTCTCATTAGCTTACTTTTTGTGCTTGTTTCCCTTAGTTTTACCTTCACTGTCATCTCTGCACCTCATGGCTCCGGATTTTATTTTTTTCCATCCCAGCTCTGACGCCATGTCACTCTCCCATGTAATCTCTGCACCTCATGGCTCCGGATTTTATTCTTTTCCATCCTGGTTCTGATACCATGTCACTCTCCCTTGTCATCTCTGCACCTCATGGCTCCGGATTTTATTCTTTTCCATCCTGGTTCTGACACCATGTCGCTCTCCATGTCATCTCTGCACCTCATGGTTCCGGATTTTATTCTTTTCCATCCCAGTTCTGACATCATGTCACTTTACCATGTCATCTCTGCACCTCATGGCTCTGGATTTTATTCTTTTCCATCCCAGTACTGACACCATGTCACTCTCCCATGTCATCTCTGCACCTCATGGCTCTGGATTTTATTATTTTCCATCCAGGTTCTAACACCATGTTGCTCTCCCATGTCATCTCTGCACCTCATGGCTCCGGATTTTATTCTTTTCCATCCCGGTTCTGACACCATGTCACTCTCCCATGTCATCTCTGCACCTCATGGCTCTGGATTTTATTCTTTTCCATCCCAGTTCTGACACCATGTCACTCTCCCATTCTGGAAACAATAGAAGAGTCTTCATGGGTTCTGTTCAAGCAGCTTTATTTTATACACACACACATTATTATTTAAGGTTACTGACTTTAACTTATATACAAACTAACAACTACATTTATGCATGCTATTACTGTGACTACTCTTACAAAATGGCCCTATGGAGTGCACGTGTCTGAGATTTTATATGTGCATGTACAGTCTTGACACGCTTCTTAAAGATATAGTGGACATCACTTGCAGTCTGATCTATACTAGCCATGCAACCCAAATGTATCCCATGGGCTATTTTGCCTTATAAGTTCTTTTAAAGGGCATTTGTTATTTAGGGAATGAGTTAACAACGGTCTCTGTGCATCAGACACATAGGTATCAGTCATCATTCCTCACAGATACCTAATCTTGAAGACTTCTGTCATTTGCACTATTTATGTAATATTTTTCTCTAAACTAATGCCCTAGATTTGTTTAACTCCTGTGTAGATCAATATGTATGTATACCTTTAAGAAGCTTTCTAGGGGCTTGCATAAGTGAACACATGCGAGCCTGACTGCCATTTTGTAGTAAGCTGATTAGATGTAAGCATGTATGTCAGTGTAGTCTGTCAGTTAATCACTGTTTATATTTTATACTGCTGCTATCCATCCTAATGTGTTTCAGTTTCATAAAGCATATAAGTGAATTACCCCACCTGTTTGTCTTTAATGAGAAACCAAGATGAGCGACATCCTGTGCGTACATATAATTAAAAAGGTGTGTGTGTGTGTGTCTGTGTGCACGCATGTGTAGCCCTAGTGAAGGACAATGAGAAATAGCATGCAAATGAATAGATAGAAGGTACTTCCATACTCAAAGATTTACTGCAAAAGTGAATTAGAATTCTTTGTCACATGACATACATACCATTACAGTTACACAAATTTAAACAGATATACATCCATTATGTATTATACTTAAACATACATACATATATATATATATATATATATATATATATATATATATATATATATATATATGTATCTAGGACTATTGAAAGAAAGTTCAATAGTCCAAATCCACAATCACCGAACACACTTTAATGAAAGCGCTTTCACTGAAAAAGCGCTTTCGTTAAAGTGCGTTAAAAAAAAAAAAAACAATAAATCTACTTTTATGCAGAGGGGCATGCCCCGCTGCACTCCTCATGTGGGGAGCTGTGCCCCCCACCCCCCTACTTTAATACTCTCACTCCGAGATCGCACTACACTGAGGAAAAGGGAATATTCCCTTATCCGCACCATTGTATGATCTTCGCAACAGTCATTCCCCCACAACTCCCTCTAGCTAAAGGCATACTTCCACGAAAATGATTTTTCGGTAAAAAGCACTTTCGCAGAAGTATGCCCGGCCGTTTGTACTTCGGTAACTAATTCCTTTGGTAATTAGTACTGATCTCATATATATACATATATATACACACACACACACACATGTGTATATGTGTGTGTGTGTATACATACATATATATATATATATATATATATATATATATATATATAAAATCCATCCTCAACCCCTTTTCCCAATTTTGCACATGGGGTCGGAGTGTCATTAAAACAGTGACAATACTCTCAAGCCAAGGTTTACACCACCAGGTGGCTAGCCCTGCTGTGGTAGTTCATCCATACGACTCACTCGCATGCACACCCACACATACGGCCAGCTTAGAGTGTCTGATCCACCTACTGTATGTCTTTGGAATGTGGGAGGAAACTGGAGCACCCAGAGGAAACCCATATGACTGTAGGGAAGACATGCAGACTCCAAAAAGAAGGCAACCCAGTCAAGAATCGAACCACGGAATCTCTTTGCTGTGAGGCCTCAACACTAACCACTGCACCACCAGGGCCACCCTACACCACTTTGGCCGCCCTGTGTGTGTGTGTGTGTGTGTGTGTGTGTGTGTGTGTGTGTGTGTGTGTGTATATATATATATATATATATATATATATATATATATATATATAAAATGCCGAAATCCTGAAAGATCGAATTTCATATGGCCGATACCATATGATCGAACTTTTGTAATCCCGACATTGTGAACGGAGATCTGCATACAGCGCGGAATGGGAGATTTCCCTTTTCCTTGCTGTAATCCAATCTCGGAGTTAGAATATTTAAGTAGTGGGGGTGTATGGGATGCAGGGGCACTTGCCCCCCTGCAGAAACATTTAAATTGTTTTTTTTTTTTTGGTTTTGTTTCGGAATTTCAATATTCCAAAACATCGATCATATGATCTCGATCATATGAAATTCGATATTTCAGAATTTGGAGATTCTGAAGTGAATCCATATACATATATACACAAAACATAAAATATCAACAGTCACCACGGTCAGATTAGTAGTTAAAAACAACTGATTTAATAAAATACTTTCAACAAAAAAGTGTTAAAGGTACACTAACAAAAAAACTATCTATCTATATATATATATATATATATATATATATATATATATATATATATATATATATATATATATATATATATACATACACACACACACATATATGTATAGGGGAGGACATGCAGACTCCACACAGAAGGCGCTCCAGCCGAGAATTGAACGGGAGAACCTCTTGCTGTGAGGTGACAACGCTACCGCTGCACCACCGTGGCTATAAGTATTGGGATAAAAAGGCTCACCTGGTACTTCTTTTATACTTACTATAGCACATTTGTGATTTTATTGGCTTCACTTTGTTTCTACTAGGTGAAGATACAGGATTTGTCCCATTTATTTGACACTATGTGAGATGTTTTACTTGGTTAGTGACTTAAAGCATTAAATTAATTTAAGGTTGAATCAATAGGGTCAACATACTAAAAATAAAATGGTAGAAATGCTAGCCATTGACAAATGTATAAGATGTTTGCTTCTGATTTAAGAAAGTGGGTGTATCAGAATGACCCTAAGGATCATCTTTCTAATAGAAATTGTATTATGCCATGAAACTATGTATACAACTCAGTAGTTTAGCTCTGCAGTGAATTGTGTCAAATGTCTGTAGCAAACAAAAAGTATAATCTGAATGTTTATTGTGTTCTAAATGTGGTGAGAAAGGAGTCACACAGATTTTATACTAGTGCAGTAACACTGTCACAACTGTGAAGGCTATGACCTCTGAACAGCATGTTACTAATGATGCTGTGGCTGGTGAATGGAATACATTATGTGCTAGAATGTCTGAGACAGCATCCTGATACAGTATTACTGTAAAATTAATAAAGTGCAACATTTTAATTAATGGCAGACAGCTGCATTAACTACTAGGTTCAGCCAACACGACCAAACTGATAAGGACGTATGTATGAAGGAATGAAAACCTTTACTAATAATGGTGTTGAAACCATGTGCATTCATGGAGATAAGAGACAGACAACATCCTATTACTCAGCTAGAAATACAAATAGTTGGGGAAGATATTTGATCTTGTTGTTGTAGTTGCCCATTTCATACATGCAATGATAACTCAGAAAGAATTTCCCCACTTTAATGATTTGTCGAAGTAGTTAGTGGGAAGAAGGTAGTCCTTTTGCCTAACCATCATGTCAGTACGGGGGAAGAGAATCAGTAAATGAATGAGCCTATAGATATACCCCTGCCTGACTTCGAAAAGGGGAAAGAGCAATGCAACAATCACTAGACATGCTAATTAGCCTGGGACTCCAAAATGATCAGGCATATTGTTAAAAAGCCATAAAACTATAACAAATTGAGTAAGAATAGACAGAAGTACCTACACCATTTAATCCATACATGACAGAGCAGTCTGCAAAAGTAGAACCAGCAAAAGAAATGAACTTACACACTAAAATATTAAAGATTGCAAATGTTGCAAAGCACAGAGTAGAAAGTACTAGCAGAATTGAACAGAAGGACTCACTCACTACAACAGTGTATTTGAAGGGAATGACATTAGAAAGTATGAAAGTGCAGAACCTGAGGCAGAATTCTATACATATTTTTTTTTTTTTGGTCAGGCTAAAACAGAAACCCTCAGAAACAGGGAATTCTAATTAGTGGGTGAGTACTGGGGGACTTGCCTGTAAGAAAGATTTGAACAATGTAGTAAAGAAGGGAGAACAGTAACAGAGGAAAAGTTCTAAACTCATTTTTGTTAGTGCAAGATGGAAAATTCATACAAGGGAAGACTCTGGGCAACAGTATATGTGTGTGTGTGTGTGTGTGTGTGTGTGTGTGTGTGTGTAAGGAAAAAGTAAAACTGAAAATATAATGTGTCTGATGTACCCTTATCACATTGAAAACAATCTAAATAAGAAAATGAAAGGGACTAGGCAGTGTTCATCTACCCTGAAATACAGGGAAAACAAAATAAAGGAGAGAGAAACAGAAAGTAGTAATGTATAATAAGAGACAACATAACACTGTACAGATGATATTCTTGTTCAACCAAAACATAGGAAATCTTAAAAAAAATGGAAGACACTACTGCACAACAAGGTTTATAAAGAAAGAGAACAAGAAACTTAAATAAGGCAGAGAGAACAGGAGTTGCCATTTCAAGGAGAAGGGTTTTGCACAGAGATTTGAGGGCATATGTTGCTGGGAGAGAAGGTAGTAACCTCTACCTGCAATTAACTTTGAAGAAACCACAGAGCTGCCTGAAATTTATTTATTTATTTACATTTGTTGACCGGGAGTGTCCGACTGGACGTAGGTCCATTTTCAGCGGAGGCCCGGGGGAAAAGCTCCACAGTAAAATAAACAGAAAGTAGTTACATTGGATTATATAGCGATTAACAATTTAACATAGCAATTAATTTCAAACATATTTACAGATGAAGAACATAGTACATCAGTAGACAACTAGAATCTTTATCTGCAAAGTACATAACAGACATTAACAAATGTTACAATAAGAAGTTCCTGCTGTATAATAAGTACTAGGCTTATGAGCATCTGAGCTTGCTATAATCAACGTAGTTAGTGGGGTGGAAAGAAAGGTAGTAGTTGGATGGGGTGGGTGATATTAGAGTGGGAGCTGCAAGGGCATAGCCAGCATGTTTTTAGGTGTACTGTTAGTAAAGTTTTGAAGTGGGTGCATGATGGTATAGAGGTAATTGTGGGTGGGAGGGGGTTCCATAATTTGGCTATGGTGCAAGAGAATAGTGCTTCACCAGCAGAGTTATTGGTTTTAGTGATCTGCACGTGATTTTTGTTGCTGGATCTTAGTGGTCTGGTGGTGCGATAGGGTGGGAGTAGATTCTGGAGGGATGGGACATTTAGTGGATGGTTTACTAGTTTGTGGGCAAGTGAGAGTTGATACCACTGAAGGAGGTGAGGGAGTTCAAGCCAGACCAGTTCAGCAAGTGACAGACAGTGGTGACTACGGTAGGATTGCCCCTGTGGTGAATTTGGTGATTTTGTTGTAGCAGGTCTCTAGCTTGTTTAGATTGCATTGCCTTAGGTTGGTATATATTGAAGAGGCATAAAGTAGAATGGAGATAAGGTGGAAATTTGCTATTGAAATCTGTGCTGCTTTGGTGAGAAGTTGCTTATTTCTGTATAACGCTCCTAGTTTTTTGTGGACTTTTTTATGGTCATGGATATGTGAATGTCAAATTTTAGTTTATTGTCTATTCCCACTCCTAGCAATTTGGTGTATTCAGTTGGGTATATAGTGGTGTTGTCTTTTGCTGTGATGTTAAAGTGAGAGTTGTTTTGAGTATGTTTGGTGGGTTGGAAGATGAGTAGTTTAGTTTTGTTTGGGTTGAGTATTAATTGGGCATCGGATAACCAAGTTTCAACAGAGGAAAAGGCTTCCTGTGTGACTTTTTGCAGTTTGGGTAGGGACTGGGCCGAGATTCAGGTAAGCCAGTTACATTTTAAAAAGGCACAGTAGGAAGAAGACAAGCACAGGCAGAAGTTGACAATTTGAGTGTAGAGCAAGGGAAAATATATCTAGAGTTGTAAGGGATGAGGGCAACCAAGTTCTTCATACAACAAGTTGCAAAATGACTTGTACAGTGTTTCTAGGTAAATACTAGGCTATTGGTCTGTAATTCTGTAGACTATTATGAGCCTAGCCAATACATACAGCTTAGAATCAAAGCCTGTTCTGTGGATCTCTGAATTTAGATCTTAACCATTATGCCAAGGAAGTATTAATCCAATTCCTGCTGCTCAATCCCTTCACGAATCTAGTGATGTAATAAGCCCATAGCCATCTTTTGTTGGGGGAGGGGTACCTAGGAATGGATAAGACTAAAGCAAGGAGCATAGCAAGGTCTTACTGTCGTGAATAACAAAAGAAGCTGATAATTTATGTGCAGGATGTCCTGAATGCCAGAGCACAGCCCTAATCTCAGGTTTTAAAAATTATCTAATTCCAGTCACATAGATACCATTTGACTATACTGTCATGGACATTGGTAAAATCCAACAAAGGGTTTCAATATATTTTAGTAATTTTGAGCTATGCAACAATGTATCCTGAAGCTATCCCACTATGCAAAGCTCTAACTACATATGTAGTTGGGATACTAGGTTCATAGGCAAGTACCAGGCTAGCTGCCCATGTGGGCCATTTTATACCCAGCCAGTTTCCCTTTTTGTGCTTGAAATAACCCCTCCCATTTGGTTATAGACTGCCCTTACCAATCTAACCCTAATGAGAACAACTGGGATCATGCCATAGATAATCTGAGGGAACCAATGCATGGAATAAAGTATTTAGGAGCTGCATCTGTCTATCAGTAGTACTGGGGGCAGTCCTGGGATACATTTTTTGTTTCCCATCCATAGCTCTAAGTTGCCCTTGAAAATGGACAGGGACGAATGTGAATGAGGAGTCTATTCCAAAGCAGACATATTCTCTATAAATATACCTGTCCTTCCAAACCATTCTGTTGAGGTTTAGATCCTTAGACCAAGTATTTCTGACGCCAATTTACTTGCCGATGTGCAGTAAATCCATCAGTAATGGGTTGGAGGATGCCTTGTATACCAGACATGGGTCACTTCTTAGCAGTCTGTAGGATACCGAGTTTATTTATTTATTCACCAGGATAGTCCACTGGGCCATTATGAGCCCACCTTCAGTGGAGGTCCAGGAGACAAGTAAATATAACAAGCATGAACAATTAAATAAGATTATACAAAGTAATTACAACAACAAGCAAGTCGTCAGTGTCTGTCGATTAACACAAGAAGTATGTGACTTTGTACAACTGTTTGTAGCTAATAATACAGAACGAAGTAGTGAAAAAGGTTTTGACTAAAGTAGTAGGGATGACGCAGAAAATGTTATTGGGATGTGTTACATATAGAAAAGAGACACAGAATACAGAGTGAAAGAAAGGATGCAGAATACATTATTAGCAAGTGTTACCCATAGAAAAAGAAACAGAATGTTAAGTGTAAGAATGAGAGATGAGCAATGGTGGTGGAGTTGTTCAGAATTTAAGAGATGGGGCAAGGTACAGTTGCATCTCCATATGGAGAAAAAGTAGATATGAAAGGAAGGTTTAAAGGATGCAAGGTTTGGGATGGATCTAAGTGATAAGGGAAAGAAATTCCAGTTTTTGGCTACTGAGTAAGAGTATAGAAGTTGGCCTGCAGGCAGGTTGGGTTTGTATAGCTGTAGAAGATGTTGATTTTCAGATCTAAGGGATCTTATGGGTATATAGATACTACAAAGTGCAGTAAGGAAAGGACAGTCAGAAGGTTTGTTTACTAACTTGTGTAGTTTTTAACTGTATGTAGGAAAGATAGTGTGGTAGTTCAAGACAATTAAGAGAGTGTAGTGCTTTACGGAGGTGGGTGGAGTATGAGGCATTAGCAGCAAACCTAGCAACTTTGTTGTAACAAATTTCTAATTTTGACTGTAGAGTAGAAAGTAAAGTAATGAGTAACAGAGATCCATAGGTTAGAAAAGGTAACAGATATGTGATGGCAAGTTTTTTTTTTTTTTTTTTTTTTTTTTTTTTTTACTGGAGGAGCTTAGAAAGTGTTTCTGCCTATACGGAAAGCTAAGTTTTTGGTGAGGTGGTGAGGTGATGTTGTGCTGAATATGTTAAGTTGAATTTTTAGGTGTTCATCTATAATTATGCCTAGTAATTTACTGTGGGATATTACTTCAATTAGTGTTCTGTTCAGAGAGAGTATAGAAAAATGGCTTTTGTTTATGTTTCTTTTTTCCTTAGGGATGAATAGAATTAGTTTGGTTTTGTTGGGGTTGAGTAACAGGTGATTTTTGTAAAGCCATTTTTCTATGGAAGGGATGGCATGTTGTATAGTCTGTTGGAGGTCGGGTAGAGAGTTGGCTGAACAGATGATAGTTGAATTGTCTGCATATTGAATAACAGAGCGAAGTTTAAGTGAGGAGTGTAGATTATTGATAAATATACTAAATAACAGAGGCCCTAGTATTGAGCCCTGGGGGACACCAGTAGGGTTATGGGGACAAGACAAAAGGGAGGACTTCCATCTAACTGCTGGTTGTCTGTTAGGTAGCTTGTGAACCATCTGAGCAAAGAGGGGGAGAGTCCAGTTTGGGAGAGTTGGTATAGACGAAGTGGATGAGACACTGTATGAAATGCTTTGGAAAGGTCTAGAAATAGTGTGGAGACTAATTTACCAGTGTCTCTAGCTTTGTTGACAGTATCCATGAAAGAGATTAAAGTGGTCATTGTATTGTGACCTGGTCTGAAGCCGTGCTGTGAGGGTGATAGCACTTGGTTATGAATGAGATAGCCAAGTTGAACTTGTATACATTTCTCAAGGATTTTTGAGATGGAGAAAGAATAGCAATAGAACAGTAATGGGAGAGATCTGTGGGGTTACTGCCTTTGTGAAGGGGTAGAATGCAAGTCTTTTTCCAGGTTTTAGGCACATATGATTCAATAATAGATCTGTTTATATGTATGCTAATAGGGATAGCAACAGCTTCTGCAGCAAGTTTTAGATAGTCTGTGGGTAGGTCATCTGCTGCATTACAGCCAGGTTTTACTTTGAGGAGCAGTCTTTTTATGGTAGAAGTAGGAGTGGATTTTAGAGTAAAAGAAGACATTCATTGGATGGAAGTGTCAGTGGAATTTACATAAGATGGGGCGGGACAGTGAGAGGTGAGAAGGGATGGAGAGGATGGTGCATTAGTAGTGTAGATACAGTCAGGGTGGAGTTGGGGGAAGTAAGATATGATGTTAGATATAGTGTTAATAAAGTGAGTGTTAATGAGATTGGCTATGTCTGGATGACTTTTAGTAAGAAATGGAGTAGAATGATTTTGGGAGCCAGTGTTTAAAAGCGAGGTCATGGCGGTCCAGAATATTTTAGGGTTATTCCAGTTATTGGGTGAAATTTTAGGTAGTATTCTTTTTTGTTTTTGGTAAGCTGTTTTTAACTTGATTGCGAAGTTGCCTGAAATTCTGAAGGATGGACTGATTTTTGTTTTTTTGCCACTGTTTCCAGATTTTTAACTTCGTTTTGCATTAGTTGTTTTGTTGATTTGGTTAACCAAGGGGCATAGTTAGATTTAATTATTTTAGTCTAGAAGGGTGCAAGTTTAGTAAGAATTTCTAGTAATGCAAATACAGAAGTAAATCCAAACAGTCAACCACGGCAGCTGCTGTATAAAATCTTGGATTTTATTCAAAGAAGGAGCATAAAAACCATAAAAGTAAGGCTAAAATACTGATAAGCACTTTCATGCCTTTCTAAACAGGGACTTCATTAGATCTAAAGACTGTTACAAACAAACCGTCTTTTAAACACAGTTACGGGACAGTTGCATTACATCCCTTCCTACCATCTGTATGTAATTCTAGAATCCACTTCATCTCTTTATATTCAATTTTATTCCTTAGATCACCTTTTCTATTGCTAGGTGTAAGTAATTCCAAAACTAAAAACAAAGTATGATTGGTGTCATTCTCTAGAACGTGTTTATACAATGCATTATTGAACATCATTCTTCCTGGTGCCACTTAAAAGTCCTCTAATTCAGTCTTTCAAATATCTGTTCATCTTAACTACATAGTAGGATTCACATTTCACACAGAATGACAAATGTACCAGATTTTGACATCTGCAATTTGCATAAACATGAAAGACATAATTCTTCTTACTCACTGGATATACATAGGAATGTTGCAGGCTCTACATGGAAATGTACAACATTTATCAGACAGAAACCTTCTTATTAGTAGATTTATAACATAGTAACTGTTTAAATGATCTATTGTTCTTATAGCAAAACATGGATGAATTACGAAGACTGACCTACACCTATCATCAATACAAGCAATTGCCAGTTTTTCCTAATACTATACTGCAGATAGTTTGAACAGCTATAGAATAAGTAATGCATATTCTTAAGTTTGAGCCTCTTGCATCAGAGATGTTTCTTCCACTGTTCACTACTCTCTGAGAAGTAAGGTTTAGCAACATCCCTCCTGTGTTGGAGAACCTCATCACAGGCAGCCTCAACCTCCATATCACGGTAGCCTCTACATTTAAAATTGCTTTTAATCTTCTTAAACGGTTCATACATAATTCTATCATCTGCACTTAAATATGCATATCTGTAGAACTGTCCTTTTAGCACATTAGTGTGTACATGTTTTAAATGCATTGTAAAACTTTATTCTTATTACACACTTTCTTATATAATTTAGTTGTTATCTCATTTTCAGTAATCGTTACATGCACATCCAGGAAATCAGTAGTTGTAAAATGAGCAGTCAGAGTAAATCTCAGAAAACTAGTTGTAGAATGTAAATACTCAACAAATTAGTGTAAAGTTTCCATACTGCCTGACCAAACAAAAAACACACCGTCAATAAACCGTACATAAAAAGGGATAAACGTAAAAAGAAATTAGCTTGATTGAATATGTAGAGGGACTCCCAGTATGTCAACACCATATTTGCATAGATGTTGGCGCACATGGTGTCCATTGCAACTGCAGTCTGCTGATGATATGCCTTATTATTAAATATAAAGACATTATTGCTCAAAATGATGTCAAGAAGTGAGCAGACAAGCTTGATCTTATCAATACTATATCCTGAATGTTTCAGCAAGAACAACTTAACATATTCTATGACTACATCATTAGAGATAACAGTGAAGAGTGATGTGACATCTATAGTTACCAGTACACAATTACATCCGAGTGACGCCTCCAGGTGCATCTGCAGTTACCTCCTACTGCTCCTCTAGGCATCAAATATTACTTGTTCATATTTGCATTAATAATTCCAAAACCATGCTACATACAAGGCATCTGAATATTTTATTTTGAAGCATATACGATGGCAAACACAATTGTGTTGATATTTGACCTATGTTAGTGAGTATTTGTTAGAATTGTAAGGTGATAACTTCATTTTTTAAAGGCTCAAGCCACGCCCACTGGGAGTTAAAGGTATACACCTAAAAGAGCTGTACTGGAGGGAATGAGTCTGAATTACTACACCAGTTATATAAACTTGTCAGAAATGCTTGGTACCTATTAAAACTCTACCCTCTTTGTCCAGTACTAGACATAACATTTTCTCAGTGTATATGCACAGAGGTTATGTCACCCAGCCCCTACCAGAGACTATAAGTCTCATAGGTGGGTTTGCTCTAGACTTGTGCACTTTAGGTAGCCCATACATGACAGGGGTTGTGGGGTATTCCACTAAAAAATACTCATATAGGGTTTTATCCAGGATGCCACCCGTTAACAAGTCATATAAGTCAGAGCGCACCTATTAATGTAAGTATCCAGCATGTAGTTGGCACATTCAGCATAAGTCAAAGTATCACTCAATAACACCTCCATGCTTCCCAAATATTTATCCATGTCCATCAATACCACTGCACCTCCTTTATCAGCAGGACGCACTATAAGTAAATCGGAGGTAATCAGTTGACATAAAGCATCGTATTCAAAAATTACTAAGGTTATAAAAACAGCTCCTGCGTTTACTCATCAGAGCCTCGTGTATTTCAAGCTCACAAATTTTTTTAAATGCTTAAACTAATAGTGGATAGGGAGGAATAAACTGACTAGGTTTTCTACACATTAACAGGTTATACAATTCCATTACCATACATTAATCTTAAAGCAATATTCCTTACAAAAAGTTTAAAGTCTGTGAGAACAGCATACAAAATGGAGCCTCTGGCAGGTGCAAAGGACAAAACTTTGTTAAGGACACTCAGTTGTTCATTAGTCAGTTCAAAAGAAAAAAATATTAACTAATAGGCCAGGGCACCTTTTTCCGAACATCCGGATCCAGTTTCAGCTGCCCTGTTATCTGTGGTCTTTTTATACCCTGCCACTTTCTGCTCATAGAGCATCCTTCTCACTGCCCTCTTTTTTGGCTATTAGACGTTCCGGCAATTGTAGGTATAAAAAAGTGCAGCAGAAAAAACAGCATTAGAGTTGAACAGCTCAGTATGTGAGTTCCTGGCAGGAGAGGTACATGTGCCTTCTGAATTACTTGTTAAAGCATTGTTAGTAGACACAGGTGGTCTCATATTACCTTCCAGCCCACTAGTGCCACAGTCAGTGGGTCGATCCGTATTTATAGAAGCTGGCCCAGAAGGTTCCTTACAGATAGTGTTTGCAGAAACCAAGTTCTCAGTTCTAACAGAGGTTGTTTGAGGCTCAGTGAGTTCATCACTTTTAACATTTTTGTTTTGTGTAGGAACACTTTGTTGCCCATATTCTACCCTCACAAAACTCTGCCTGATCTCTTGCTAATTTTTTAGGTTTAACCAATTGTAAATGTTTCTTATATGCAGTTAAATCAGTAAATATAGCATCATTTTTATACTTATAAGTCTGAAGAGAAAAAATTTAAGTTTCTCCCTTATCTTTACAATCTCCTCCATGAGAGAGTCATCCATAGGATGAAAAAAATCAATCAGAAGTTAAATATATTTAAAGTCGCATTCTAGGTCGAATGACTGACATTTACGCTAGAATATCGGATAGGTGTTTCCATAAGTAGGCATCTTTAGTACACTTAAGCCTCTGGGAATCACTTTATGAAAGAGGAATGCTTCCAAGTGAAGTCTTTGCCACTGCATCCATTTGTATCTGTAGAGGTTATTTTCCATGTCCCAAAAAAGTGACATGAAATCAGCATAGTCACTTCCTGGTGCTTCTGTAATATTGTCACAGACAACCTCATTGCAGTCAGCTAAAAGAAGCGAACTTGATGTATATGTCCAAAATGATTCCGTAATCCAAGCTTTAAGCTTTTTGTAAGGAATATTGCTTTAAGATTAATGTATGGTAATGGAATTGTATAACCTGTTAATGTGTAGAAAACCTAGTCAGTTTATTCCTTCCTATCCACTATTAGTTTAAGCATTTAAAAAGTTTGTGAGCTTGAAATACACGAGGCTCTGATGAGTAAACGCAGGAGCTGTTTTTATAACCGTAGTCATTTTTGAATACGATGCTTTATGTCAACTGATTACCTCCGATTTACTTATAGTGCGTCCTGCTGATAAAGGAGGTGCAGTGGTATTGATGGACATGGATAAATATTTGGGAAGCATGGAGGTGTTATTGAGTGATACTTTGACTTATGCTGAATGTGCCAACTACATGCTGGATACTTACATTAATAGGTGCGCTCTGACTTATATGACTTGTTAATGGGTGGCATCCTGGATAAAACCCTATAGGAGTATTTTTTAGTGGAATACCCCACAACCCCTATCATTTATGGGCTACCTAAAGTGCAGAAGTCTAGAGTAGACCCACCTATGAGACCTATAGTCTCTGGTAGGGGCTGGGCACCAGAACCTCTGTCCATATACACTGAAAAAATATTACGTCCAGTATTGGACAGACAGGGTAGAGTTTTAATAGGTACTAAGCATTTTTGACAAGTTTATATGAATGGTATAGTAATTCAGATATGTTAAGTTGTTCTTGTTGAAACATTCAGGATATAGTATTGATAAGTTACAGCTTGTCTTCTCACTTCTTGACATTATTTTGAGCAATAATGTGTTTATATTTAATGATAAGCTATATTATCAACAGACTGGGGTTGCGATGGGCACCATATGCTATGCAAATATGGTGTTGGCATTCTGGGAGTCCCTCTACATATTCACTCAAAGTAATTTCCTAAGTTTATCCCTTTTTATGGATGGTTTGTTGACAGTGTGTTTTTTGTTTGGTCAGGCAGTATGGAAACTTTGCAAGAATTTGTTGAGTATTTACATTCTAGAACTACTTTTCTGAGATAACTCTGACCTCTTCTTTTACATCCACTGATTTCCTGGATGTGCATGTAACGGTTACTAAAAATGGGATAACTACCAAATTATATAAGAAAGACTGTAGTAAGAATAAAGTTTTACATCATAACAGCATGCATCCAAAACAGGTACACACTAATGTGTTAAAAGGACAGTTCTACAGCTATTCACATTTAAGTGCTGATGACAGAATTATGTATGAATCATTTAAGAACTTTAAAAGTGACTTTAAACATAGAGGCTACCAGGATGTGGAGGTCCTCCAACACAGGAGAGATATTGATAAACCTTACTTCTCTGTGAGAGTAGTGAACAGTGAAAGAAACACCTCCGATACAAGAGGCTCTGACTTAAGAATGTGCATGACTTATTCTACAGACGTTCGAACTATCTGCAATATTACTAGGAAAAACTGGCAACTACTTGTATCTATGATAGGTGTAGGTCAGTACTTGGTAATTCACTCAAGTTTTGCTATAACAGCAATAGATCATTAAAACAGTTAGTGTGTTATAAATCTACTAATAAGAAGGTTTCTGTCTCTGATAAATGTGGTACATTTTCATGTTGACACGGCAGCATGTGGAAATATATTCATAGCAGTGATTCCTCTGTACATCCAGTGAATAAGAAGAGCTACGTCTTTCGTTTTTTTATGCAAATTGCAGAAGTCAAAATCTAGTCCATTTGTCATTCTGTGTGAAATGTGAATGCTACTATGTAGGTAAGATGAACAGATTTTGAAAGACAGAGTTAGAGAACATTTGAATGACATCAGCAAGAATGATGTCCGTAATGCGTTGTATAAACATGTTCTAGAGAACGACACCTGCCATACTTTTAAGTTTTTAGTTTTGGAATTACTTACACCTAGCAATAGAAAAGGTGATGCAAGGAATAAAACAGAATGTAAAGGGATGAAGTGGATTCTAGAATTACATGCAGATGGAAGGAAGAGACGTAATGGAACTGTCCCTTTAAGACAAATTCTTAGATCACACGACTTAGTGAGGTAACTGAGTTTAAAAGATGGTTTATTTTAACAGTCTTTTGATCTGATAAAGTGCCTGTTTAGAAGGGTGCAAAAGTACTTTGCTGTGTTTTTAACCTTGCTTTTATGAGTTCATTTTCCTTTTTTGAATAAAATCCATGATTTTATACAGCAGCTGCCATGGTTGACTACTTGGCTTTACTTCTGTTTTTACCTTTTTGTATTTAACCAGCCTTAATCCAAGTCTACAATCTTTTTCTCTACATTTTGATTTCTAGACATGTAGTATTAATGCAGCTGACCGTGTCATTTAGGGGAATGATTTTCAGGATATTCCAGTCCATCTGCTTCAATAAGTGGATGGATGACTGAACATTAAAGTTTGCCATATTCCATATTTGTTTGTAGTGACATTCTTTTGGAAGGGAAGGGGACGTTCTTGGTGCATAAGCAGGGACATGATCACCAAGAGGATTCGGGGACAGTACCTGCTGATGGAATTTTGTTTACATCACTAACAAGTATCCAGTTTAGGACGGAGCCTTCAATATTACCTTACTGAACCTAGCTGGGATGTAATTAATTGAGTCAAATTAAATAACTTGATATTGGAGGATGGGAATTTGGTACAAAACTGCGACCAGTTAATATTAACATTTCCCAATATAATTATTTCTTCTTTGATTGTGCTGGAGATCCAGGCCAGTGTATCTTCCAGAATGGATATATTATTGCCTGGGGGGATAAAGAACTACAATGCATAGGTTTTTGGTTGTATTTATTTTGAGTAATATGATGAGAATTTCTGCAGTAGAGATTTGGGGAATAGTGTTGGAGAAGTGGGTTATATAGTAGATTCTGGGAAAGCGTAGTGCAATACCTCTTCCTTTCTTGTGTTGCCTATCTAGCCTTATAGTGTGAAACCTGGGGGAGGGAATTATGAGTCCTTCATGTTTGGCTTGAGCCAGGTTTCTATGGCAGCAATAATGTCTGTTTGGATGTGGGATGTCCAGGCATGGAAGTCAGTCATTTTGTTTTGAATACTTTGGAAGTTTAGTGTGACTAAATTTAGGGATTTTAGGCAGTTAGGTTGATGGGAAACATAACATTAGAAAAAGTGGGGTCTAGATTGGAGAGGATACCACCACTGAGAAGTATAACAAAGTCTAGGTGTATAAATAGGTGGCTGTTGCTGTTTTTTGGGGTCTATTAAGGAGTATACTGTTGATGCTGTATGAAATGTTGTAGATAATATTTTACATTTAGGGGAAGTAGTGGGTATACAAGAAAGATGTTAGTAGATATATTAGAGTGAATTGGATGAAAGAGATGATGTAACTTTTGTGGGTTTAGAGAGAATGGAGATAGGGTTAAGAGTTGTGAGTTGAATCAATGCAAAGAAAAGTAGAAAAATATGTATATTAAGTAGTAAACGTGTGACTGTAGTTGACATAGTAGAAATGATGCTGATATGAATAAACTAGGAGGAGGATGGTTCAATAAGATGTAGAGAAGTTCTGGTAGCTACAGAGTATTGTGAAAGAGAGAGTGAGTGGGACTATAGGAAATAAGGAATTAGAAAGGGTAGAAACAAGAGAGTGTAGGGATTATGAGAGGGTGGGGTTAGGATGATGGAGTAGGAAAATGAGGAGGGAAGATTTAAAGGTGAAGTGATTGGTGTGGCTAAGAAGTATAAGTTTAGGAGTAGTGGGTGGGTGGGAACTGAAGATAGGGTAGGGTAGCGGAGTAAGCCTGAGTGGAGTATGAGCAAACTGAGTGGGTTTAATCACAAGGCAGACCAGGCAGCATCAACAGAACAAAATAAAATCAGCTACACTAGCATGTCCAGGACAGTGCCCTTAGATATTATACAAACCTTCGCACTCACTTTATAATTGAACAAATGTAAGGCTGGTTAGCATTTGCTAGGAATTGTTTTCAGTTCAGTGAGACTACAAAGAAAGGGAGGAAAAGTGACTGTGTATGGCTAAGGAAGGAAGGAAGGGAACCTAAATACAAGAGTCCGAGTAGTGTCCACTCCACTAGCTTAGAGTTCCTGATTGCTTATATATGCAGAAGCTGAGTAGTAAGCAAAACATTTTTAGGACATACACTGTAGGCATTTAAAGTGTAAGGGATCTTGAAAACGTGATGCTGGAGATGAGAAGGGTGAGAAATCCAGGCAGCCAATTCAGTGGGGGAGAACATTCACAGTGTAGTGCAGTGTACTGGGGAGTGGTGAGTACACTACTATTGGGACACTGAGAAAAATAGGGCATAGTGACATGGCACTGAGTCATTCCATGTAGGACATGTTGTTTAGGCCTTGTATCCATTTAGTAAGGTATATCTGTGGGTGTTCCAGTTGTTGCATGTGCCTGGACAGACACATGCTAAAGGGAGCATTATATTCAATGACTGGCCTAATGAGGGCTGAGTAAAGGGGGACAATGACATCCCTAGATCTAGACACAATTCCTTTGTTAATAAGCTTTGCAATATACAGGGGCTTTCTTAACAATAGACACACGTTGGTCAAACATTAGGTCACTGTCCACATAAGTTCCCAAATCCTGAATAATGGGGTCAACTCTTAGGGGAGTATTGCCAATGTGGTAGTTCCCTGGGGTAGATGACTTCCCAAGGGATACAATGATGCATTTTTGGTATTTAGTAGCAGACCATGATTTTGACCCCACCTATGTGTTTTAGACAAGCCCTCCTGCAGGATAGCAAAGTCTTTTGGGGATTCAGTGACTTCTCTTAGGTTACTAGGGAGTTAGTCTTGTTATTTTCAGTGTAGAGACACCTCAGGACTCCATTTAGGTCCAGAATTACACATCACCTTTGTCTGGGCTTTTAGATCAAGCAACTACAACCCTCAGTATGCCATTTCTAAAAGATGTATTATTGCAGCGTTTTAACAGAATATTAAACTCTGTGTTGCAAAGAATTATTGAGAAAGATGGTAAAAACAAGGACCAGTTAATACTATACCTCCTGTTTGCCATTACAGGAGCCCCACAGGTGTCAAAAGGGTTCATTCCTTTTGCATTATTACATGTCAAGTATCCTCAAGAATGTTAGATATTGCCAAAAAAAAACTTGAGAAGAAAAAAATCAAATCTAAAGATTCATATATCATACCAACCTTACAAGACAGGCTGAAAGTGGTGATGCCATGACTGTAAGAAAACATGGAAAAAGCCCAAGCTACATAGCAAGGGAATGCAAGGACGAGGGACTTTAAAGCTGGAGACCAGTTTTGTCAGGAGATGAAAAACATTAGCTAAATGGCAGGACTAATTTGAAATTAGAAAAGATAAACTGCAGAGATAGGCAGGGAGGTAAAGGAAGACCAGAACAGAAATAATGTATCAACAGTGTTAAGCCATGGAAAGAATTGCAAACCTCTGTGGTTAGTTTAGGAGCAGAGTTTAGCAACTACAGTGAAAAAATGAAAACTAACCACAGAAACATGAAACAGAAGAGTTTCTGTTAAGGAAAGCGGAAGTGTTTTTCATTGTTGCCTTGCAGAACAAACCTGATTCCATACCACATTCAGACCAGCCCATGAGAAAAGGTTAACTTAAAACATTCAGAATACCACAGTCATAAGGAAAGGCAATACAAGAGAAAGCTCAGAAGATGCTTAAGAAGGGAATAATAGCAAAGACGAACAGCAAGTGGAACAGCCCCATAGTATTAGCCCCTAAAACTGATCAAACTGTTTGTTTATGCACTGATCTTAGGATGTTAACCAGCAGCTCAGATTTTGATAGTTGCAATGTCTATGACATAGAAAGGTGGGGGGTGGCAAGGGTCCTGACTATACTAGGCCTCACCAAGGGGTACAGGCAAATCCCTCTGAAAATGGAAGCTTAACAAAATACAGCTTTTTCAACACCAGAATGTTTTTTCCAGTCCTTCCTTTTGGATTACATGGTACCCTTACAACTTTTCATTGACTCACGCACTGAGTTCTGAAGCCCAGTGGCCAGTATACTTCCGCCAACTGGGATGATGTCATCATCTTCTCTGAGGATTAGGATTCCCACCCAGTAAAGGTATAAGATGCATTATATGCCTTAAAACAGGCTGGGATAACTGTTAATGCCTCCAAGAGTAAGGCAGTCATGACAGAAGTTAAACTAGGATACATAATAGGATGGGGATGGTCAAGCTTCAAAATGAAAAGATAAAATCTATGAAAAACTGGACTATACCATAGGATCATAGGAGATTACTAGGCTATCGACCCAGAGGTCATTTTAAGCCTAGCCGTTTCAACCCAATGTTATACCACAGAGGTAGTAGCCAATACCCAAGATTGCATTTAGTGATGACTGCCCATGACCAAGAGGGTTGAAGGTGTTATCCCCGGTAAGAATTTATGGTGCCACATCCACTCATCTAAGTTCCCCTTGAACAGTGGCATAGAGGTGCTCTGTTTCACATGAACTGGTAGCCTATTCCAAAGACGTGGCAGTCACTGGGAGATAAATCTGTCCCTCCAGCATGTCCCATATAAGTCACAGACCATATTTAAGTCCTTGTTACGGGTGTCCCTAGACCCATTTGATTTACAGATATGCCGCAAATCCACTAGGTTTGGGTCTTGGGTTGCTCTGTAGGCCAGGCATAAGTCTCCCCAAAGAAGTCTATATGATACAGAGTACAGTGACAGGGACTTTAGTAAGTCTGTGTAAGGCACATGCTGGAGGCCCTTGATCTTCTTTGTTAGAGACCTCTGAGGTCTCTCCAATTGCCCTAGGTGATTAGTATGGTACATACTGAATGGGGCTTTACACTCAATTATGGGCCGGATAAGTGTCGAGGCGATGCCTTTACTAAACAAGTGAGCTACATGGAAAGCTTTCCTTACAATGGCAGACACGTGGTGGTCAAAGTTAAGGTTGCTGTCCCTTACCACTTCATGGGTATTGTTACTGATTTGATAGTGAAGGGACATGGTTTGTGCTGAAGGGAATGATAATGCATTTCTTTGCATTCAGTTTGAGACTGTGACTAATACACCAGTCATTGGTTTGTGAGAGACCATCCTGGAGTACACTGACATAATTTGGGGATTCAATGACTGCAACCTAGTGTGCAGTCGTCTGGAAACCTGGTCAGCCACAACCCTTTAATTCTGACCTAAACAGAGAAGTATACACCAAACAGTAGGGAGCCTAGCACTGACCCCTGTGGCACCCTGCTGGTAACAGGTCTTCTGGTTGATGTGGAGTCACCCACTTCGATAGTGTGCATCTGGTTTGTGAGCCAGTTGGCAACCCATCTTACGATGAAGGGGTCTGCATTCAGTTTTATCTATAATGCCCAAATGTGGGATTGTCTCGAAAGCCTTTGCCAAGTTGAGGTATGCTGTGTTCACAGATTTGCCCTCATCAGTGACCTTGGTCACAATTTCAAAGAAATCTACCAGATTTAACAGGCAGATCTGCCCTTCACGAAGCTGAACTGGGTAGGATCCAGGGTTTGCAGGTTCATAGGTTCATACTAGGCTATCTGCCCTAGGGCATTTATAAAGCCTAGCCAGAGTGTGTTTGGCTTTCGCCACCTATTTCAAATTAATTTTGAGACACTAACAACCAAGTGATGGTGTTCTTAGGTTTAGCTGGATATTATTGGATAAAACATAAAAAACGGCACCAAAACCAGCCGAGGTTCCAGTATATAAAATCCAGTAAAACGTACAAACTCAGAATGTGATTTAAGATAAGACTTTTAACAGACATATGAACAAGTAAAGCGTTTTCACGTACAAGATGCTTCTTCAGACTCATTTAGTAAATTAATTAATAGTTTAGTAAAGTATTAATGGGGAAAATGCTTTAAACCTTGCACCCTTGGTAGTAAAAGCATCAGCAGTAACCCACTACATTTTGTGAGTCATGACAAAGACAGACACAGAACAGGAAGCATACCCCTCAATCCCGTAGCACTAGAAATCTTGGCAAAGCCAACATTAATCATTTGACAAAGAAACAAAATTGGGGATGTATTTTAATTATTCCCATAAACTAGGAAAGTCACTGGACTAACAGCTTTTGCACTAGCATGTGTTTAATGAAGGATATGAAGTATGAAACTCTGTCTGGCATTAATGACTGACTGTAGTCTTGCATTAATTACTAGAGCAGGGGAAAAGAGACATTTGGGATGTTGTGACAACAGAGAAGGTATGGGGTGTGTGTGTGTGTGTGTGTGTGTGTGTGTGTGTGTGTGTGTGTGTGTGTATGTGTGCGTGTGAGAGACTGAATGGGGTGATGCTAGTGCAAACAAGATGCAACAGCCACCAGTGTTAATTACAAGAAAGTGCTGAAATGCACTCTCTGTAGTTAAGGGCAATTGAGAGACATGCAAATGACCCACTAATGATGTCTTTCCTCATTGTACCTAATGCATTCCAGAATCACAAAATTCCACATCTCAGAAACAGGGCCTTTATGCCACAGCCCTTAACATGAGTTCTGGGGGTCTTTCTGAATCCCTGAGTAAATCAAGGCCATTAAATATCCTAAAAAGTCACATGACCAGAAGAACAGGCTCAATTAATCAAAGTAAAATTTCGCACACAAAAAGTGTACAAAACCTAAAAACATATATAGAAACTATGTGTCCATATAAGCTATTCAAAACAGATAATGAAAGACAATAAAAGTTAAAAAATTCATGTTAAGAGAAGTTTTTATAATTTAGCTGCCCACAGTTTAATCACATCACTGACAAAATTACTTTCATTCCAGCCAAGGAAACTTACTGCATTTAGTCTGATCTGCAAGATCAGTTCCCTATATTCTTTCAAAAGTTCCCATGGCATGCTCTTGGACTTTCTGACACCTGTTCTAAAATTGTGAAGAGAAATTTACTATACTGCAGACAACTTAGATTACGTTTAAATACAGTGATATTCTCATTCACTCATTCTAGAAATATTGGAGTAGTGTTCATTTTTGTGAACACAGTATGACATACACTCCTTTGGGGTCACAATTATAATTGAATAGTTTTATTATAGCCCCATTTATAGCTTCAGCTTCATATACGTACTTATGCTGATTGCACATTTATACCTTTAGCTTCATATATGTACTTACGCTGATTGCACATTTATACCTTCAGCTTCATATATGTACTTACGATGATTGCACATTTATACCTTCAGCTCCATATATGTATTTACGCTGATTGCACATTTATACCTTCAGCTTCATATATGTACTTACGCTGATTGCAATTAATGCGTTGTGTGTGCCCATTGTTATTTTTTACTTGTGCTTGCCATATGGGGTATTATTCTGCTCCCCTAGCTTTGTCTTAATATTACATTTCTTTGTATACAAAACATGGTGTTCTAGTCATTATCATTTTGCTTGTTCAAAAATAGAAAACAATCTCCAGTTCTCAAGAATTGCATTTAATGGTACTAGTCTCAGCACTGTTAGCACCATTACTCTTTCTGAGTTTATGTTTTCCCTAACTTAAATATTACCACGTGCTATACATACTTTTATTCATCATCGATGTATACCTTGTGTTTTTACCTACAAAATGTCACCCCATGTTTCTCTTCCCCATATAAAAATGTGTCTTCCTCAGAGATTATTCTTGCCAACCTTACCATTTGACCTTTTACGAGGCTTCATATTTGCCTCAGAGGATGGTACTTTGAAATTTAAGGTAAGAACTGGAAAATGTTGGTTTCCTATAAATTGTGAATATGAATTGTTTCTTAATTGCATCCTTGGTAATAGTCACATCCAGATAATTAATGCAATTGCTAGAAGAGTGATATGTACATTTCAAAAAACTGGATGCATGATGCAAATAGTTTAAAAATTCCATAAGTCCAGTCACTGAGTCTCACCAAAGTATAAGAATATCATCCAAAAAGCTAGCATAACTGACGACCGTCTGTAAACTCAGATTTGAAGATGTTATTTTGCTCCCAATGACACATAATGAGGTTTACACAAATAGGGGCATATATTACCCCACAAAAACCATGCTAATTTGTTGGTCATATTCACTCTCAAAATAGATGTAATTATTTCATAGCACTTGTGACAAAGGGAAATACTGCCAGCCCAGCTATCTGGAATTTTGTAAATAATTCTGTCATTTGTGAATATTAATGTGATTTACATAGAGGGTGGCCACGGTGGTGCAGCAGTTAGCATTGCCATCTCATAGCAAGAGGTTCTCCCGGTTTGATCCTCGGCTGGGGTGCTTTCTGTGCAGAGTCTGCATGTCCTCCCTGTGGTCGCACGGGTTTCCTCCGGGAGCTCCAGTTTCCTCCCACATCCCAAAGACATGCTGTAGGTGGACTGGACACTCTAAATTAGCCCTAGGTGTGTGTGTGTGTGTGTGTGTGTGTGTGTGTGTGTGTGTGTGCCTTCTGTGGAAGGTTGGGTGCCGGGCTGGCAACTCGACACCATAAAACTCCACTACCAATCATGAGTGGACAGGTGATCTGCTGTGGTGACCCCTAACTGGGAAAAGCCAAAAAAAGAAGAAGAATATGATTTATATAGAAATGTGACAGAAGGAGATACTGACAGCCCAGTCATCTGGAATTCTGTAAGTGGTTATGTGTCATTTGTGAATGCCAACATGCTTCATGTAAGATGTGTGTGTTACAGCTGTGTTAGAACTGTATGTTATGTACTGAGCTAAAATGTAACCACAGCATGCCCTGCTGGCTTAGAACAGAAATGTATATAAACTACTGTAATTCTTTAAATGTATATGTTTTAACAGTGGGAACTAGAACATAGAGGGTTAACTTGTAAAACTTCAAGAAAATAGTTGAATTAAATTGTTTTATGATTGTGCTATAAAAGTTATCTTTCAGTTTCAGTCAACGGGAGACAGGATGTCTACACTAGGGGACACTCTGTGTTGTTTTGTAAGTGTTTTATTGTTTTATGTCCTCTAGCAGTTGCAAATATCTGACGGTATATATTTTCAGAGAGAGATGTTAAATGTTGGTAGTTTCTGACACTGGGAGTTTAGCTTAAGAACTAAAGTCAGGTGACAAAAAGTGATGTCATCCATGCCAACCCAGCAGTAATACTTGATATTAAATTAAGAACTCTCAGAGAGAGAGAGGGCATTTTGTATCAGTCTTTTGACCTGACAACATCAGCTAGAAGATCCATTTATCACACTTGCTTTACTGTAAGTAAGTTTTAGGGCATAGTAACTCTTTTGGATCCAGATAGAAATATAGTAAAGTACAGCTTAGATGTTTTCTTTATTTATCTGAAACTGTCCTGCAATGCTGTTTTAAATATTTTCTGTGATTTTGAACTCTGAAGTTACTGTGATGATTTAATAAGTATTGTCTTGTTCTTTTATTATTTATTATTAAATATATTTAAACATTTCAATTGTGGCTGGTCTGTTTAGAGATACTTAAGTTCTTAGAATACTTGCATATCTATTTGGTGACACTATACAGGCCACTCCTAAATAGCCTTGTGCTTGGTCAAACTACCATTTGAATTAATAGTAACATTACACAGTAGGATTGGACACCCTTTGTTAAGGGCCTTAAAGTAGCTGATAAAGAGTAGCTGGTGGCAGTCAGAACTAACTCATAGTCTGGGCAGAAGGGGGCATAGTTAGTAAACCTATGCCAGTCTTTCCCAGGAGAGTGTGTGCGTGTTTGTATATAAATCAAATCTCAAAGACTGTGTGTCAGCTACTTGGGCAGGAACACGAAGCACTGGTTGGAAAGAGAGGGTACTGGAGATCATGGTTTGGCCACTCATCTGAGATCTCAACCCTATAGCTGTGCCAGTGGAGAGTTTTATTGGGGATATGTAGAAAGAGGGAGAAACCAGCCCCAGACTGACTGGAAGGGAAAATGCACTTTACTGTGTGTGTGTACTTCTCATCCTCCCAGTTGTACATTCCCCACTGTTGCAGTGGAGAGGATTGAGGGTCCTTGATTTCTGGGCCAGTGCTGGGGCGTTACATATTAATTGTCTTGTAGTGGTGTGGATATTGAATTCCTGTAGCCTGCAAACAGTGGTCACTTAGGAAAGTGTTTTTACTCTCAGTCAGCCACACACTGAACATTCACAGTTTCATATCTCAACTGTTATTTTTGTTAGCTTAGTTAGTCAGGGAGAACAGGCAAGCATGTCAGCAGAGGAGTATGGCAAGCTGACAAGGAGCCAGTTGGCTGAGATGTGCCAGGCATACTAACCTGACTAAAGCAGACATGATTGCAGCCTTGGGCACAGCTGCATCACATACCAGCAATCAGGAGGACAACCAGGCTGTCCTTGGAGATGTAGAACTCTCAGAAAATGGACAGTTCAACCTTTCCACAGAGGACTTAAAAATGCATCTGGAGTTAAACAGACTTGAACTGGGGGCCAAATGTTTGGAAATAGAAGCAGCAGAGAGACTGTGGCAGGAGAAACAAAATGGAAATAGAAGCAGCAGAGAGACTGAGACCTCTGGAAGCCAAAGAGAATGAGAGGCAGAGGTAACATGAAAAGGAGATGCTGACTCTTCGCCAGGGTCATAGAGGTAATGGGGAAAGGAAGTAGCCAAACCCCAGAAGCAACAAAGGTCAGTAAATTTCTTCCACAATTTACAGAGGGGGATACTTTTGATAGTTTCATTCATATGTTTAAAATGGTATGTAAACAGTATAATGTTGACCAAGGGCTCTGGGTACAGTTCCTGACCCCCTTACTTCATGGTAAAGCTGTAACTGCTATTTTTAAATTGTCCGATTCTGATTGCTTAAATTATAATACAGACAAAAAATTGTTTGTTGGAATGTTTTAGGTTAACAGCTGGAGCGTACAGGAAAAAGTTTCATGAGCACAGACGCAAGGCAGATGAAAGTGTGTGTGAATATATTACTGGACTAAGCACTTATTTTTGTAGGTGGGTGAGTGGATGTCAGGTCACCACTTCTGAAGGGCTGGCAGATCTTTTGGTGAGGGAACAAGCCCTTAGCACTTTGCCTGAGGACATGAGAATCTGGTTAGCTAATAGGCAATGCAATAATGCAGATGAGTTGGAGAAAAGGGGAGACCTATACCTGCCAAGCAGGGCATCATTGCAGAGGAAAGGGATACCCAGTGCTACTCATGGGTCTAAGGAAGCCCATGGTGGGAAGCCTAGACTGCCCCAACAGAGTTTTCCAGTAGCAGGGGAAGCTACTAGTCCAGGTACACATCCAGGACCAAGGATTAAATGCTACCAGTGGGGCCATGTAGCATACAGATGTTCGTGGAGGCAAGGTGGGGAACAAAAGGTGGGATAGCCAGTAAGTGGGAATGACAGAATGCCAGCAGTAAGTTATCTCAAGACAACAAGGGTACCAAACTACCACAAGAGGTTATATCCTACCTTTGTGGATGGGAAATAAGCCACTGCTAAGAGAGACAAAGTCTCTGACCTAACCATTGTGAAGCCTGCAATGGTTAAACAGGAGCACTAGCTTGCTTAGGTAGTCTACTCCAGTCAGAGCTTTAGGAGAAATCCCAGTCCAAATACATTTGGCTAGGGTTCACCTTGACTGGGAGGGTGGAAAAGGAAGCAAGCAAGTAGGTGTGTTTAAGGATATCCCTGCAGATGTCCTGATAGGGAATGATGTTGATAATGCAGTACCTTGTGTGTATGCAGTTACACACAGTCAGGCGTGGAGACAAGCATGTAGATCTGGTAGCCTGGGGCAGACCCAGACAGACAGCACATTTGCAGCCAGGACTGTAGTAGTGAGACTGAAGGTGAGCCACAGCTGCTTGTGGGTACTGATGTTCCCTTGGACAGAGTGAGTTCAAGGCCAGAGGTGAGTAGTAGTACCCAGGCTGACAGTGAGGCACTGCTGTCAGAGGAAACCAGACTTCCTGTGGAAGGAAAGCTGGGAAGAGTTACAAAGAGAGAGTTGAGACAGGCTCTCAAATGCTACATTACAAAACCTGAGGGAGGTAGCTAGTGAGGCACCTGACTTTCAAGAGAAGGGGAAATCTGTATACTGAGACAAAGGGCTGCTGTACAGAGTGGACCCCTGAGGGAGGGCAAGAGGCTGAGACAATACAGCAGTTAGCAGTGCCCACAGCCTACCATCTAACACTTCTAGCCATAGCCTATGATATTTCTTTTGCAGTTCATATGGGCATGAAGTGCACAAAGAGATATATTATGCAGAACTTTTACTGGCCTGGGATTTCTAGAGATGTAACAGGGTACTGCAGGACCTGTGAGCAGTGTCAAAAGGTAGGCATGGCAGGAAACAATGTAAAAGCTCCTTTGATACCTTTGCCTGTGACTGAGGAGCCATTTCAGAGGCACCTATGGATATTGTGGGGCCTCTGATTATCCCAAGTTCCACAGGGAAAAAGTATATCCTAGTGGTAGTAGATTATACTACCAGATACCTTGAAGTGGTGGCCCTATCCTCCATTGAGGCAGAAAAGGTGGCAAAAGCTTTGTTAGAGATTTTCAGCAGGGTAGGTTTCCCAAAAGAAACACTGACAGAGGTGCCAATTTCATGTCAGACCTGCTGGCTTGTCTGTGGAAGCCCTGTGGGGTAAAAAACCTAAAGACCATCCCCAAACTGATAGTCTTGTTGAGAGGTTAAACTCTACACTCAAGATGATGCTATGGGCATTTACAGACCAGTTTAAGAGAGACTGGGACAAATATTTGCCCCATCTATTGTTTGCCTACAGAGAGGTGCCCCAGGAATCCACAGGTTTTTCACCCTTTAAGTTGCTGTACGGGCATAGGGTGAGGGGACCTCTAGATTTGATTCAGGATAAGTGAGAGGGTGAGTGTGGATCCCACAAGGAGTCTGTTGAGGCATATGTCCTAAACGTTAGGACAAGGCTCAGGGGCTTGGCCCAGGAGAACCTGGCAGAAGCCCAGCAGCAGAAAAAGGTCTGGTATGACAGGAATGCTTGAGCTAGAGAGTATGCTGTAGGGCATCAGGTAATGATTCTCATTCCTGTCAGACACAACAAGCTACGGGCAGCTTTTGAGGGACCCTTCAGGGTGGTAAGGAAGGTCAGTGATGTTAACTACATGGTAGAACTCCTAGGTAGGAGGCAGGGCCACAAACTGTACCATGTTAACATGATGAAACCTTACAATGATAGGGAGGCCCTGGTTCTAATTATCTGCAGTACAAGGCAGGAGGAGTTTGAGGGGGATCTATGGCTGCAAGGAGCCATCCCAAATTACTATGGTGAAGCCTAGGATTGCAGGCATATGATGGGACAGTGCATCATTGTACTGGGGCCAGCAATGCCAAGGCAGCTGCAATCTCAAGATTGGGTAGGGGTAGCGTATTCCCAGATAGGCTCAACCTCTCAAGCAACATTCACCTCAAGGGTCACTTGATAAACTAGCTTGAGTTTTTTTTTTGGGGGGGGTAGTGTGACAAAGGGAAATACTGCCAGCCAAGCTATCTGGAAGTTTGTAAAGAATTCTGTATCATTTGTGAACATTAATATGATTTATATAGAAATGTGACAGAAGGAGATACTGACAGCCCAGCCATCTTGAATTTTGTAAGTGGTTATGTGTCATTTGTGAATGCCAACATGCTTCATGTAAGATGCTTATGTTACAACTGTGTTAGAACTCTATGTTATGTACTGAGCTAAAATGTAACCACAACATGCCCTACTGGCTTAGAACAGAAATGTATATAAACAAATGTAATTGTGTAAATGTATATGTTTTAACAGTGGGAACTAGAACATAGAGGGTTAACTTGCAAAACTACAAGAACAATTGTTGAAATTAAATTGTTTTATGATTGTGCTATAAAAGTTATATTTCAATTTCAGTCAACAGGAGACAGGATGTCTACACTAGGGGACTCTCTGTCTTGTAAGCGTTTTATTGTTTTATGTCTTCTAGCAGCTGCAAACATCTGAAGGCATATATTTTCACAGACCAAAGTTAAATGTTGGTAGTTTCTGACACTGGGGGTTTAGCTTGGGAACTAATGTCAGGTGACAAAAAGTGATGTCATCCAAGCTAACCCAGCGGTAATATTTGATATTAATTTAAGAACTCTTTGAGAGAGAGAGAGAGAGAGAGAGAGAGAGAGAGAGAGGGCATTCTGTTATCTGTCTTCTGACCTGACAACATCAGCTAGAATATCCACTTACCACACTGCCTTGCTGTAAGTAAGGTTTTAGGGCATAGTAACTCTTTTAGATTCAGATAGGAATATAGTAAAGTATAGCTTAGATGTTTTCGTTATTTATTTGAGAGTG
The DNA here is from genome assembly GCF_019279795.1 of Protopterus annectens. NCBI lineage: Eukaryota > Metazoa > Chordata > Ceratodontiformes > Protopteridae > Protopterus > Protopterus annectens. The sequence continues at coordinate 1,288,666,480 of NC_056747.1, forward strand.
TCCTGCAATGTTGTTTTAAATACTTCGTGTGATTTTGAACTCTGAAGTTACTGTGATGATTTATTGAGTATTGTCTTGTTCTTTTATTATTTAATATTAACTATATTTAAACCTTTCAATTGTGGCTGGTCTGTTTAGAGATATTTAAACTCTTAGAATACTTGCATATTTATTTGGTGACACTGTACAGGCTACTTCTAAATAGCCTTGTGCTTGGTCAAACTACCACTTGGATTAATAGTAACATTACACAGTAGGATTGGAAACTCTTTGTTAAGGGCCTTAAAGTAGCTCATAAAGAGTGGCTGGTGGTAGTCAGAACTATCTCCTAGTCTGGGCAGAAGGAGACATAGCTAGTATACCTGTGCCAGCCTTTCTGAGGAGTAGGGGACATAGTTAGTATACCTGTGCCAGCCTTTCCGAGGAGTATGTGTGTGTGTGGGTTTGTATATAAATCAAATCTCAAAGAATGTGTGTGTGTCAGCTACTTGGGCAGGGACACAAAGCACTGGCTGGACAGAGAGGCTACTGGAGATCTTGGTTTGGCCACTCAGCCGAGATCTCAACCCTATAGCTGTGCCAATGAGGAGTCTCATTGGGGATCTGGAGAAAGAGGGAGAAACCAGCCCCAGACTGACTGTGATCTCTGTGTGCTCTTAAGGAAAACTGCACTTTACTGTGTGTGTACTTGTCATCCTCCCAGTGTGTACATTCCCCAGTGCTGCCAGTGGTGAGGATTGAGGCTCCTTGATTACTGGAGATGTCACAGCACTATATCTGTGAATTCCATAATAATGTTTACATCCTGTGTTGTCAAACAAAATCACACATCAAGTCTTCTTTGAAAGAAGACACTCATTTGTTGTGTGGATTTAATGAAAACAAATCAATGACATCTATGGTAACCATAATAAGTACAATGTTATAGAACTCATGATTTAAGCTCACCAAAATAAATCACATGACTCTTTCAACATATATGGAAATTATCATTTTTGTTTACCTTCCTGTCAATACAGACAACTAACAGATCAGTCCTTAGAGTCACAATGGACCAGAAGGGTGGATTATATAAATCCAATCCAAGTAAAAACCGACCACAGACAGTTAATGGCAGCTTGCCAATCTAAAACTTAGCAGAAACAAAGCAAAGCATGTCCACCAGGGACATGTTTAAAACTATTTAATACTAAAAATCAACAAGTATAAGAAAATAAAACTACAGTAAAACATGAAGCCAGCTTAAAGTAACTGGATAAGCACTTTTGGCAGTGCTTTTTATGTTGGTAAGACCAACAGACCCTTTAAAGAGAGGGTATTGTGCCATTTTAATGACATCAGGCTAAAAAGCAAAAACAATGCTTTGTCACAACATATTACAAATTATCCTGGCCATAGTTTCAATTTTATGGTGCTTGAAGTATTGACTGAAGATATGAGAATGGGGGATCTCTGCAATTTAACTGAGATTGTGGAAACTCGCTAGATTGCTGACTTGCAGGCTGATAAACTGCCTGGACTAAATGGAAAGTTCCCTTTAAAACCTGTATTGAAAGAGTGGAGGCTGAGGAAGAAAACTTTGGCTAAGCTCTGTTTAAATTTGAGGAGTTAAGTTTAGTATAACAAGATCTGATGAAGGTTATTCCTGCCAAAAGTGTTTTATCCAGTTACTTTAAGCTGACTTTACATTTTACTATGTTTTTTATTTTCTTACAGTTGTTGATTGTTACTATTAAATAGTTTAAAACCTCTCCATGGTGGACAAGCTTTGATTCGTTTCTGCTGATTATATAAATCTGGTTGATTCCTATCGTTCACATGCAATATTTTACATTTTCTACTAATTATCCCTTTTTCACAACAATTTCCTCTTCTAGACTCATCTAAAAACTCTACCACAGCTGGTCTTTTTTTTAGTAATCCCAAGTTCTCTTTGCCTGTACTCTTATCAATCCCTTGCAAAGAATGCAGTCTATATATATATATAGGCGGAGGCATGTCCATATTCATTAAGGATATCCACACCTCCAGGCTAGTAGTTCAGCATAAAGCATCCGAGATTATCCAAGTGCAACTAACTCTGGGCAAAACCCAAATTGTAGCTTGCTACAGATCCCCCACCATCCCCCAGGATTCCCACTCCACATTTCTTGATACACTGGAAAATATTAGGGTGCAACCTAACACCCTAATAATGGGTGATTTGAACTACCCCACCATTAACTGGGAAAACTACTCATGTACCAACTCTTGTGCTCAACGTTTTCTGGAATTCATAAATTTCAATGCCTTGGATCAACTTATCCACATCCCCACCAGGGGCAGCAATATCCTAGACCTGGTCATTACCAACATGGGCAACCAGTGTTTAACACCAGAGGTCAATTCCTCGTTGGTCAGATTTGACCACAAGCAAATCACCCTAGACATCCACATCCCACCCCCACCCCCCATTAGGGAAACCACAGTGCAACATTTCTCCAAAGCCAACTTCATGCTTCTTAAGACAAAAGTGGCAAACTTCACGACACCCATGCTGACAGACAATACAGGTACGACTGCTGAATCCTATACAATTGCACTTTATAAGCACGTACACGAGTGCATGGATTGTGCAATCCCTAACAGAACCAAGATGCTATCCTCCAAAAAAAAGGAAGCCAATCTGGTGATCCCTTGCCATAAACAAACTCTACAACAGAAGAAACTGTTGCAAAAAAGAGTAAAATCCCATGATTGGAGTAAGAACCTGAGATCCCTCATAAAATCCTCCAAAGCTAGTTACGAAAACAAAATCGCCACTGATTCTAAAGACAACCACAAAGCATTCTATAGCTATGTCAAGAATCTCAATGGCAACACTCAGATCTGCTCTGAGTTACAGTAATGGCACTAAATATAAAGAACCAACTGATATTGCCAACATCCTGGCAGATAGGTTCAGTGCTAACTTTACCCATCTCTTTACCCATCTCTCATCCCCTAAAGGGTCCATCTCTATACCAGAAGAATGCAAAGTTCCTGTGATCATGGCTGCACAGGTAAAAAACACACTCTCCAAGGCCAAGAACACAGCATCCATGGGACCTGACAACATCCCAAGGCTGCATTCTACATGAACTACAGAATGAACTGGCACCCCACCTAAATACCAGAAAATCCACCCAAGGATGGCCAATCAACGAAATCCACAAGTGTTCCAATTAAAATGTAATCCTTTAATACGAATAAAACTTCGACTTGAAAATAAAAAAAGCTCAAAACTGTCCCTTGAAGATATCCGATAAGCACTTTCGACTGTTGTTTTCCTCAGATCATATAAGACACTAGGGACTTCCATTTGCTTTTATATATGAAATTCTATACTGTTTGACCAATCACAATTGATGAATACTTGACAACATCCAATCCTATCTTATCTCAAGATTAATTTACATGTAATCAACTCTATGCTTCTGTTTCCCGCCTTTATTGGATTATGTAAATTAGATGTTCCAGTCCTTCATTTTGATTGGATGTATATTGTGTTATTGATGATAATGTGAGCAAAGTGAGTATTACTCTTCCATCTTCCTTTAATTCTCAAGACCAATAACAGGTGGCGCTGTTCTAAATGATGTAGTATCCAAAGTAAATAGAAGCATTCATAAACACCCAAATATTAAATCTTCGAAGAAGTTTGTGAATATAACTTTCTATTCATTACAATGCTATGCAGGTATGATCAATCTTTACCTGCATAATCAAAATAATGCCACTTAAAATTATGGAATTACAATATGTATCCTTCAACTAAATTATATCACATTTCGAAAAATACAGCCAATGCCTGCTTCAGATGTTATCTCTAAAATACCAAAGTCTTGCCACGAACAGGAAAGCGTGTGGATAGAACAGCAAAGCTAACTGTTCACTTTCCAATCTCTTTCAAGCAAAGGCATCATCCAATCCTATCTTGTTATCTCAAGATTAATTTGCATGTAATCAACTCTATGCTTCTGTTTCCCGCCTTTGTTGAGTATGTAAATTAGATGTTCCAGTCCTTCATTTTGATTGGATGTATATTGTGTTATTGATGATAATGTGGGCAAAGTGAGTATTACTCTTCCATTTTTCCTTTAATTCACAAGACCAATAACAGGTGGCGCTGTTCTAAATGATGTAGTATCCATAAGTAAATAGAAGCATTCATAAACACTCCAAATAATAAATCTTCGAAGAAATTTGTGAATATAACTTTCTATTCATTACAATGCTATGCAGGTATGATGGATCTTTACCTGCTTAATCAAAATAATGCCACTTGAAATTATGGAATTACAATAAGTATCCTTCAACTAAATCATATCACATTTCAAAAAATACAACCAATGCCTGCTTCAGATGTTATCTCTCTTTCTAGCAAATGAGGGAAATTACTTCCCTTTTTTTCATAAATATTTTAGTTCTTTCAACTAGCAGCAAAAACTTTGATTTTGTCACTAGAAGTGACTTCAACATGTATTAAACCATTGGTAGCATGATCTTATTTTTCATTTAATCAAGAAGTCAAATCTGTGGCATTTAAACTAAAAAGATTAATGTGGCAGAGATACCACTTGGAAGCATGCATACACTATCAAGTCATCCCAAGGGGAATGCGAGTCAAATGCATGCCCAGTTATGGCACTCAACACCCAGGACTTTTGGCAAGCTGTCCAGCAATAAATATAGAAACCAGCTTTAAATATATAAAATTACTATTGGATTATTTTAAACCAGAGGAAGAGAGGATTGCTCAGATAATAAAGGATATTAGAGTTAATGACATTATCCAATCAACAAATTAAGAAGTTAGAGACATTAGAATTCAATATTAATATATATGAATCTAAGATTAAAGAACAGAAAATAAAAAAACTAAACGGATATGTTAATGATTTTAAACAAGGAAGAATCTTTGAATGGCCCAAAGAAGGTACATCGAATGAACAGAGACCACAGTTGATAACCAACAAGAGAAAAAAATTGCCTATGGATAGTAGTTCTAACTCTAATACCATGCCAGATGAAGAACAACGAAATACATTATTACCACAGGATAATCAAGAAGCTGCAATAAATAATGATAATAACAGTGATATTTCAGGGGTATCAGCTACAGGAACCATACCTAAGAGAAATGGTTCACATCTACCACCTAATACCACCTTACCAATTTTTTTGAAACATCAGTTCAGAGGACAACGACTACCAAGTCAAGACCGAAAAAGGAAGAAACCATTCACGGAGAGGAATCATTGGTAGTTAACTTTTCCCAACATGATATTACACCATAAGAACTCTCAGTTTTACAAAAAGGTTTAACATTCATTCCTTCATTTAGATCATCTTTAGATGAATTTGTCCTGGATATGAAATATTTTGGATGAAATGTCACCCTTAAGCCCATTTTTGGAAATCAAACAACAGATAGGACTATACTGAGGAAACCAAGCACTTTTGTTCCAGTTGGACATCCAGCAGTAGATCTATTTGTAAGACTTTGCACTAATGAAGTTGAGAAATTGAGATTAGATCCAGATACTAGACATTATTGTAATGTCACTTCTGAGGAAAAAACAGCTATCTCAAGTTTACAACATAACCATTTGATCTCTCTTAGACCAGCTGATAAAGGAGGTGCAATAGTGATGCTGGATATGTCATGGTATGTGAACAAAATGCTGACGATGTTACAGGATTCCAAACTTATACTGAAGTTTCTCATTTTGAAATAACTAAAGCAATTAACAGGATCAATTCATATTTACAAGATATGGCATTACATAGACAAATAGAAATGGACTTATATGAGTTCTTAGTTATTCCTAAGCCAACTATTCCAATCATCAATGGTCTGCCAAAAATACGTAAGAATTTAACAGACCCTCCCCTACGTCCAATTATCTCAGGACGGGGATGGGCTACTGAAAACTTATCCCTATATGTAGAGAAGGAATTGAAACAGATCTTAAGCTCCTTCACTTCTGTGCTAAGGGATACTGATAATTGAATGGTGCTATGAATGATGTAGTTGATAAAGAAGACTTATTACTGACAACTCTAGATATAAACAGTCTTTTTACTAGCATTCCAAATGACATTGGTATTGAGACAGTGAGACAAGTACTTATCAGTAAGATCTCAGCCAGTGAAACCAGAACTATTTGTGATATGCTGGAACTAATATTGGAGAACAACTAGTTTACTTATGGCAATAGCTGTTATTTACAAAAACGGGGGGTTGCGATGGGCACCCCCTGTGCAAATAGTTATTCTGATTTAGTTCTAGTAGGTTGGGAACAACACTTTGTCCTTAGTAGGAATAATCCGTGGAAATAACATATTTTATTCTACGGTCGAATTGTAGACAATTTGTTTATCCTATGGAAAGGAGATGGAGAACAATTTACAAGATTTCATACATACTTGGATCAAACTACTTCGTATCTTACATTCACTTCTGAATATTCTAGATCTAACATCAATTTTCTAGATGTTAGTATCAGTCTGAGTGACCAAGGTTTCCTGAATTTTGATTTATATAGAAAGAATACTTGGAGAAATCATTACTTGCATAGAAGCAGCATGCATCCGAGACATGTAACCAAGAACATCACAAAGAATGAAACAAACAGGATTCACAAACGTTGCAATCAAGAAGAAAATAGAATTAAAGAAATAAACTTCTTGCGTAACAACTTGAAGGCCCGTGGCTACAAGGAGAAAGACCTACAATCCAATGGGAACATAAGACAAAATTATGTTGAATTAAATGATACCTTTGTGAGACTTATCTCTAACATATAGTTCAGATAATGCTCAGATTACTAAGATAATTAATCAATTTTGGCCAGTGCTTACACAAGATCCATATCTAAAAGCTATAGTTGGAGAGAGACCTAGATTCTGTTTCAAAAACAAGAAAAATATGAAAAGATTATTATGTACTAACATCCAGACACCAAATGCAATAATAGGACGGAAAGGAACAATAAAATGTGGGAATTGTAATATCTGTTGTGTGATAGATGACATCAACCACTTTACACATCCGGTTACAGGGAAAGACTATATTTTTAACATCAAAGCAACATGTAAAACCTCGGATGTTGTATATTTAGCTACCTGTGAGGTTTGTACATCATTCTATATAGGAAAAACTAACCAATGCTTCAAAAGAAGGGTACAGAGACATCAATTGGATATTAAAAACAAGGAAATACATAATGTGTTGGCACAACATGTTACTACTAATAAAAATCACAAGTTTGATAGAGCTTTCTCTGATCCACTCAAAGGGGACATTGAGACTTTGACAGAGCTGAACACATCTAGATCCTGTTTACTGCATTTCCTGTGTTGCACTTAATTTAAAATAGTTTTTTTCTCTAAAAACCTGCATTTTACCTGATTTTGGCCTAGCACTCAAGTGTGGGGTCATTTATTGCACTGTTGTGATTATTTTGCTGCTTGTGCATCTCTGCTACCTTTAAACTACAACAAAACGAAAAAAAACAAAAAAATCTTGCTTTTTCCCCACTTTCTGAAAGTTAAGAAAGTTCAGTTACAGATTTGCTGTTCTGAACTGTTTGGAAGTTTCTAGAAGGCCAGTGCTTGCTTGGGCTAAAGGGAAGTCTCTGTGTTCACCAGTGGGAGTGGTTAACACTGAACAGCCTGTCCCTGGAGGAGTGGTTACTACCTAGAAGCTGTAGTTTTATTGGCCATTTTGAGTCAATTCTAAACTCCTTGATCTCTCTCTCTTAAAACCCTACAACTCTCTTTTTGCGCAGTTTTGCACACTGAGCAGTGTTGGGCAGCGCCGCCTAAACAGGTTTAAACTATTCCAGGCTCCACAAAGTCTGCTCTTCACTTTTCCCTTAGAACAACTGTTCAAACTCTCAAAGTAATCACTCTATTCTCTTTCTAAAGCACTGCACTTGCTCAGCTCTTATAAGGAAACACAAACTAACTAAAGCACTACACCCTCCTTGACTTCTCGTAAGTATTAGACTCCCGATTGGTCCTTCCTGATCAAGTGAAAAATCAGTTCCTTTCCCTAATCTGATCAGTAAAAAAAACAGTTCCCTATACTAATCTGGTATGTCCAAGGGTCAGTTTCAAGGTTATTCTCCGGTCCAGCTGGTGAATCTGGGAATTTTGAGGCAATGTTACAATTGCCTTATGTACACAGACAACCCTCTCCTCCTTCCAACAAACTCTAATACATGTGAGAAATGCAGTTACACAGCCAAACTGGAGGCACAGCTCTCTCAACCCAAGACTGGCACAGTCAGTCAGGAGGAAAAGGTAACCACCCACACCACAAATCCAGTCTCACACAGACCTATTGCATCTGCATACCCAACACATAAACACACAAAAACATACTCGGAGGCTCTAAATAAAAATCTGCCTAAAGAGCAAAGACCACCTAAGCAGATATCCAAGCAACAGCCACCCCTCAACAATACCCACAAATCACATATCTCACAAAATCAGTGTGCCTCACAGTCCCAGCCCATAAGGCCAAATACACTTGTTATAGGGGACTCTATTGTCAGGCACACTGACGTCCCACTCACCAGACTGAACAAGGAGAAGGTCACTGTAAGCTGCCTGTCCGGTGCCAGGATCCGCCACATAATGCAAGCACTCAGGTCACTCCAAAGCAAGTACAAGTATGACTCCGTCATTGTCCATGCTGGTGTGAATGACCTGAGATGTACCTCCCTGGACTACATGAAAAGAAACATAGAGGAGCTCTCTGACCATGTAGCCCAGGCTGGTATGTCCCTGACCCTGAGTAGCATCTTGCCCTCACCAAGAATGATGCCACAGTATAAAGACAAAATGATCAGTTTCAACAACTGGCTAAAGTATTGGTGTTAAAGGGGATCCAGTGTCTGTCAGCCTGGGATGACATGCTTGACAAGCCACATTGGTTCACTAGGGACGGCTTGCACCTGTCACCCTTAGGCTTTCGTATACTGGCCAAGGCTCTTGCCACCCCCATAGTGCCTTTTTTAGGCAAGGCTCAAAGGACAAACCCACCTCCATAGACAACCCAAAGATAAAAAAAACTAAAGGTAATGCTACTCAATGCCAGAAGTCTAAACCTCAAGATACACACACTCAAGACTCTCCTCAGTATGGAGAAAATCGATGTCTGTGCAGTAACAGAAACCTGGTTCAAGACTCCTGAGAGCACCCCAGCACTACCAGGTTATAACTCATACCATGCGTTTCAGCCCCAAAACTCGGACCGAAGCACAAAAGGAGGGGGAGTATCTATATTAATCAAAGATACCTACACCTCCAGGTTAGTGGCACTGCATGAAGCATTGGAAACCATCCATGTGCAACTAACAGCAGGCAAAACTGCCTTTCAGTTTGTAGCCTGCTACAGAACACCCTCCCTATTACAGGAACCCCACTTGGCATTCCTGAGAACACTGGAGAATATGAAGGTCTCTCCAAACACTATGTTATTGGGTGACTTCAACTACCCAAACATTGACTGGGAAAGCTACTCAAGCCCAAACACCCTCGCCCAACGGTTCCTTGAATTTATAAACTCTAACGCAATGGAACAACTGGTCACCACTCCCACAAGAGGGAACAACATATTGGACCTGGTCATCACCAACATGGGGACTCTATGTTCCACACCAGAGGTAAACCCCTCATTGGTAAGATCAGACCATAAACAAATTTCCCTGGACATCCATATCCCGTCCCCACCCCCAGCCAAGGAAATCACTGTAAAGAAGTTCTCCAAAGCCAACTTTGCACTTCTCAAGACTGAGGTGGAATCCTTCAAAGCCCCTGGGCCAGATGATAATATAGCCCAATTCACAGAATCCTTTACAAATGCATTCTACGAGCACCTGCAGGAATGCATGGATCGTGCTATCCCAAATAAAACCAAGACTCACTCCTCCAAAAACAGGAGACCAGTCTGGTGGACCCCGGCCATAAATAAGCTACACAACAGAAGGAGGAAGCTACTACATGACAGAGCAAAATCCCAAAAAGGGAAGGCATCTCTGATCAGTATTAGCAAGAAACTTTGATCCCTCAAAATCATCAAAGGCCAGTTTTGAAAGAAAAATTGCCCTAGACACTAAAGATAATCACAAGGCCTTCTTCAGTTATGTTAGAAACAAGGGCGGAAACTCCCAGATATGCTCTGAATTGTTGCATAACGGTACAAAATATACCGAACCTACAGACATAGCCAACATCCTGGCAGACAGATTCAGCGCAAACTTCTCCCCCCTTCCCCCCAAAGGAGCAAACGCCTATCCCAACTGAATGTAACCTCCCTGACATCACAGATGCACAGGTGAAAGCTGCCCTCTCCAAAGCAAAAAACACAGCATCTATGGGACCGGACGGTGTCCCAGGCTGTGTCTTACACGAGCTCCAAGAAGAACTGAACCCTCACATTAAGTCACTGTTCAAACTTAGCCTTACTACAGGATATGTACCCAAAGAATGGCGTGCAGCTACAGTGGTCCCACTCCACAAAGGTGGTGCCACAACAGACCCCGGAAACTATCACCCCATAAGCCTGACTAGTCTGGTCTGTAAAGCTATGGAGTGTATTATCATGGAACTCATAAACAAAGACATTGGGAGCCTCCAGACACTGGACCCTACCCAATTCGGCTTTGTTAAGGGCAGATCTTGCCTCTTAAACCTAGTTGATTTCTTTGAAACAGTTACCAAAGCCATAGATGAGGGCAAGGTAGTCCACACAGCCTACCTGGACCTCGCAAAAGCCTTCGACACAATACCCCACTCGGGCATCATAAATAAGCTTACCAGCTTAAATATCAACCCCTATATCACAAGATGGGTTGCAAACTGGCTCAGAGATAGAACCCACATGGTCAGAATCGCAGGTGCCATGTCCGAATTCAAACCAGTTACAAGTGGCGTCCCACAGGGCTCAGTTCTAGGACCTCTCTTGTTCGGTATATACTTCTGAGGTTCAGGCTAACACGGGGGGATTATGGCTGACAAAGTTCACAGATGACTGCAAACTGGGGGCCCTAATTGAATCTCCAGCTGACACAAGCATCCTCCAAAAGGGTCTCACAGAGATGGATGCTTGGTGCCAGAGCCACGGCCTCAAGCTAAATGCTAAAAAGTGCATAGTCATCCCCTTTGGGAAAAACAAGGTGCCCACAAATTACCACATAGGTGATAATCCATTAAGTACGGAAGAAGTAATTAGAGATTTGGGGACCAACGTAGATAGTAATCTCTCCTTTGATAATCACATTGCCAAAGTGGTTAGAAAGACCTTCTATATAGCCCACCTTATCACGAAAGAGTTCGCATCTAGATCAAGAGAGGTCATTGTGCCCCTCTACTCGTCACTCATCAGGCCCATAATTGAATACAATGCCCCTTTTGGGATGTACCTTACCCGACACCTGCAGCAACTGGAGAGACCCCAAAAGTACCTCACCAAGAGGATCATGGGCTACAAACAGATGTCCTATGCAGCTCGACTAAAGAAACTCCAGCTCTACTCAGTTGCTTACCACCTACTCAGAGGTGATCTATGCCTGACATACAAAGCCATGTCAAACTCAGAATTAATGGACATGCTCCACCTCAAAAAATCCAAGTTCCTTAGAGCTACACGCTCCAGGGACCTAAACCTCAGCACAAAAATAAATAGGACATGCTGGAGGGACAGATTCATTTCCCAAAGGCTCCCCTCACTCTGGAATAGAATCCCAATTCATGTTAGACATAGCCACTCGCTGACCCTCTTCAAGCGAAATTTGGACGCATGGATGGGAAATCGCAAATTCACCCTTGGGATCTCTCCTGTGTCCCTGCTAGACAGAGGCACAGTAAACTACTCTTAAAAGGGTACTTTCTGTGACCTACTTTACAGAGGCACAGTAGGCTAATCTAATAGGGAGGCGGAAGCCAAATACACTCTGGCTAGGCTTATAAATGCCCTAGGGCAGATAGCCTAGTATCTACCTATGAAAGAAACAAAATGGATTATTAACCTGAGGGCAGATCAACTCCCTGGTTTAAATAGCATAGTCCCCCTTAAACCTGTTTTAAAGAACAGAAGATGTAAAGTGTAGTTAATCCACTGTGCCATCTATAAATTTACAACTTTAAAGTCAACTGACAAAGACAATACTATGTGAGCATTATCTGATTGAGACCAAAGTCATTTTTCAGCTTTTGTCAAAGGACATTTTATTGCCCGCTTATTGGCCAACACCATCTTCTTCATATCTTTATTAATAAAAGGAATGCATGCCTATATTAAGGAATGAAGAGAATATAATGATGAAACTTACTTTCATATTTAAGAACAGAAGAATATAACAACAAAATTATTGTGCCATCTATATGACAAACCTGTAATTTGAATTTTGTCTGATAATAGTAACAACAAGTGAATTTTACCTGATTAAGGCCAAATTTATTCTGGCCATTGTTAAAGGATATTATACTGCTTGCTTATCGAACAACATCATTTTCCTCATATTTTTATTGGTAAAAGGAATGAACTCTTACATTAATGATTAAATGAAAACCAAGATCATGCTACCAATGGTTTAATACATGTTGAAGTCACTTCTAGTGACAAAATCAAAGTTTTTGCTGTTAGTTGAAAGAACTAAAATATTTATGAAAAAAAGGGAAGTAATTTCCCTAATTTGCTTGAAAGAGATTGGAAAGTGAACAGTTAGCGTTGCTGTTCTATCCACACGCTTTCCTGTTTTTGACAAGACTTTGGTATTTTAGAGATAACATCTGAAGCAGGCATTGGTTGTATTTTTCGAAATGTGATATAATTTAGTTGAAGGATACTTATTGTAATTCCATCATTTCAAGTGGCATTATTTTGATTATGCAGGTAAAGATCCATCATACCTGCATAGCATTGTAATGAATAGAAAGTTATATTCACAAACTTCTTTGAAGATTTAATATTTGGAGTGTTTATGAATGCTTCTATTTACTTTGGATACTACATCATTTAGAACAGCGCCACCTGTTATTGGTCTTGAGAATTAAAGGAAGATGGAAGAGTAATACTCACTTTGCTCACATTATCATCAATACCACAATATACATCCAATCAAAATGAAGGACTGGAACATCTAATTTACATACTCAATAAAGGTGGGAAACAGAAGCATAGAGTTGATTACATGTAAATTAATCTTGAGATAACAAGATAGGATTGGATGTTGTCAAGTATTCATCAATGGTGATTGGTCAAACAGTATAGAATTTCATATATAAAAGGAAATGGAAGTCCCTAGTGTCTTATACGATCTGAGGAAGACAACAGTCAAAAGCACTTATTGGATATCTTCAAGGGACAGTTTTGAGCTTTTTTTTATTTTTCATTTTATTTTCAAGTCGAAGTTTTATTCATATTAAAGGACTACATTTTAATTGGAACACTTGTGGATTTCGTTGATTGGCCATCCTTGGGTGGATTTTCTGTCTTTTTTTCTGCCAATATTGACTGTTTTTGTGACAGACCACATTTAGCATTTGGGAGTTATTTATTTCCACCTAAGTACCATGTTCAATCATAGCCTCACCTCAGGCTTTGTGCCTACTGAATGGAGCACAGCAATGGTTATCCCACTCCACAAAGAGGGAGCCACCATGGACCCCAGGAACTACCACCCCATTAGCCTGATGAGCCTGGTCTGCAGGGCTATGGAACATATCATCATGGAACTTATAAACAATGACATTGGTAATCTCCAAACTCTGGACCCTACCCAGTTCGGGTTTGTAAAAGGCAGATCATGTCTCCTAAACCTGATAGACTTCTTTGAAGCGGTCACCAAAGCCGTAGATGAGGGTAAGGTAGTTCACACAGCCTATCTAGATCTCGCCAAGGCTTTCGACATCATCCCTGACTCTAGAATTATAGATAAACTCACTAAACTAGGTATAAATCCCTATTTCACAAGATGGTTTGCCAACTGGCTGACTTACAGAACCCACACTGTAAATGTAGTAGACTCTAAATCCAACTTCAGACCAGTGACAAGTGGAGTACCACATGGTTTAGTCCTAGGTCCTCTCCTGTTTGGTATCTACTTCGCTGAAGTATAAGCTAACACAGAAGGTCTTTGGCTAACAAAGTTCGGAGATGACTGCAAACTAGGAGCCATAATCAAAACTCCTAACAATGTGGACATCCTACAAAACGGCCTCACTGAGACAGATGCCTGGTGTCAAAGCCATGGTGTCAAGCTCAATGCCAAAAAGTGCACCGTCATCCCTCTTGGTAAAAACTCTGTACCCATGAGCTACCACATAGGCGGTAGTCTACTTAACACCGAAAGTGTGATAAGAGACCTTGGGACACAGGTGGACAGTAGTCTCTCCTTTGATAATCACATCACCACAGTAGTCAGGAAATCCTTCTACGTGGCACACCTCATCACAAAAGGTTTCTCATCCAGGAAAAAAGAGGTCATTGTTTCCTTCTACTCATCACTCATTAGATCCATTATAGATTACAATGCCCCTTTTGGTATGCACCTCATAAGACATCTACAACAACTGGAAAGGCCACAGAAATACCTCACAAAGAGGATTACCGGCCTCAAACAGATGCCCTATGCAGACCATCTCAAAAAACTCCAGGCTTTACTCTGTCGCATATCGCCTACTCAGGGGTGATCTCTGCCTAACATACAAAGCTATATCAAACCCAGAGCTGTTGGACACGCTCCACTTAAAGAAATCCCAATCCCTCCGAGCTACACGCTCTAGGGACCTAAACCTTGTCACCACAATAAACAGAACATGCTGGAGGGATAGATTCCTGTCCCAGAGACTTCCCCAAACTCTGGAACAAACTATCTATCTATATCAAGCAAAGCTCTTCATTAGTGCTCCAAGATAAATCTTGATGATTGGATGGGAGATAGGAAATTCACCATGGGGATCACTTCTGTGGCTCTGCTTGACAGGGGCACAGGAAAATAATTTTCTCGGGTGGCAAAAGCCAGGGTACCATTTGGCTAGGCTTATATAGGCCCTAGGGCCAATAGTCTAGTACCTACCTATGAACCTTTAGCTTGCAGTCCAAACTTCTGCTTGAGCTCATCCCAGTCTTTTAACTTTTCCTCTCTAGTTATTTGTTCCAAAATGTTAGCTCCCTTTTTTGATTTCTCCCTTAAATTCCATGCCATACTTGCCTACTTTCAGTAATTCTACTTGCAGTCCTCACTATTGATAAAATCTCCTTTCACCATTCACATGTTGGGCTTATTTCAAAGAATACTTTAATTTGCTTTATGAATATAATTGCTCTGTACAGTGGTTGTTACTGTTGCTATCCTCCTTAAGGACCTATCCAAAATCCTTCTTTCTCCTTACTTTGTGAACCTCTGCCCCCATTTCAGCATAATCAATTTCCAGATTGACTTAGAGCATTCTGCTCGTGTTGTGTATATGAGCCTTAATTGTGTAGCTCTAAATTATCCCTTTAAATTAGGTAATCCTAAACCAACTTGATCTATGTGGAGAATCAATTTATCCCACCTCTCTCTTGCTCTCTTCCCTTTCCAAATAAATCAATGAAACTGTTTATTAATTATGGTGTATAAACCCTCCTCTGATTGATAAAAAATATGCCTGACCTTTATATAAAATTTATTTTCACTGCTTGTATCTTACTATCCATACCTATAATCCAGATACTCAGTTTTTTACATTATCTTTTTAGTCTCTTTCCACTTAGCCTTACCTGCCATAATAGAATCATTTATAGCTCATTCAAGCCTATAGCACTTTTTTGTATATTTTCAATTAACATCCATAGCTCCCTGTGGCACCCAAACATTTTTTGGGCCTGGTTACTTGAGCTAAGTGACTTAACAGCTATTAATATACAATATTAGAAAGGACAAAGAGTTACTAAAAAATAACATTATGATTGTTAATCTAGGATGTTCTGCAGTAGAGAAACAAGCCACTGTTTGCCAGTTTTTGTTCATATTTTCATATACATGTTCATGTTTTCATACTTGAGAAACCTAGATGACTTAATGGAGACCAGATACCTTAATGGTTAAGGTCTTCGCCTCCCACGCACGTGGTACAAGGTTCGATCCTGACCTATGACCAATGCCTGTTTGGAGATAGAAAAAAATTAATTACAAGGTTCGATCCTGACCTATGACCAATGCCCGTTTGGAGATAGAAAAAAATTAATTACCAATCACACTACACTGGAGATATTTCTAGAGGTTTGTTAGTAATTATAAAAATAAGCAATGTTTCCATATGCACTTAATATTTCAAAAAACATGTAACCTACAAACTGTTGCATGGCATTAAGTGAAACCTCAGGCATTACTGAAGAAACCTGTCCTTGATATTCATGCTGTAAGATGCACATTTTGAGTGATATTTAACATTCTCCATGATGACTATACAAGTAAACACATGCGTTCATAGTTCTGTAAATATCTCTATAAATATGCACTCATAGGGGACTTTCTTGTTGTCATATGAAAGCTGTCACCTGGTTAACAAAAATGTTCTAACAATACATGCCTAGATTATACAGTTTCCAAGATATGACAACTTGAATGTGAAAGTCTAGTAAAAAATATAATTCCGAGTTTGTGTACATCGTAATATAGTATTTATGGAAAGACTGTGAATACACTTATTATCACTGTAAAGAATATGTTTTACTGATAGCACTGCTATTTGTACAGTTTTAATAGTTGCTGTTAAGGTCATTCACAAAATATTTACATTTGTTTATCTTATGCTTTTTAAATTATTTTTTTTAGAAAATCCTCTGGAATCCGAGAATGTGTGTAGACTGCTAGGGTGGGACATTCCACACCACATAGGTGTTAATGAGTTAATCCATGCACCTAAATACATCATCTTATTGTATCCCCATAAACGTGGGTATTGCAGAACCACTGCATGTGTGAATATATAGTCTAATGTTGCCCCTGTTTTATCTTCATTAACTCTACGTCCTGAAAACACTTGAAACTCTCTGAAAATGCTCAACACTAGAATATCCTTTTCTAGATTTATTAAGTAAAAATTATATCATTTCAGACATTAATTGTTGAGACACATCTACTTCAATCTAACCTCTAAAGATTACTGATTATTTTTCTTGTTATAGACTCCCCCTTCCCAAATCTGGTGAAAACTCTTGCTACTTTCTGCTGCTTAAGTCATTGTATTAAAACTTGTTGTGCCTTGTAGGTGTTACAAAAAATAGTTGCTTAACAGCAACCTTTCTAAACTTGTATATTATTATCCAAATACTCGTTTTCCATCTACCATTTTGAAGTTGCTCCCCTCCTTAATCTGCAAGATTTCTCTTATCCTGCAAAATGTTAACCTTCGTCAGCCTCTCTAAATAATTCCTATTGTTTTTTTTTTATATATCTTTTTTGCTCTCATTCAGAGTCATGTTTTAAAACTTGATTAGGAGTCTCAACACAAAACTGCACTCACTGGAAGCTGTTCTCACCTTGAAAGACGCAGACATTTGTGCAGTCACAGAAACCTAGTTCACGGCTGTGGAGAGCACTCCAAGCATACTGGCTTACACCTCCTTCCACACATTCAGAACTCAAACTGAAGGAGTGAAAACTAAAGGATGCGGTGTAGCAATATTCAATTAAAGATAAATTCACCTCCAGATTGGTTAAACAGTATGACTCCCTGGAGAGACTTTAGGTGCAATTAACTGTTGGTAGCACACCAATTCAAGTTATTGCCAACTACAGGACCACCTCCATGAATCAGGATACCCACTCTGCCTATTTAGATCTACTTGAGTCTATCAGGATACATCCAAACACCATAGTTTTGGGCAACTTTAACTACTCATCCATTGACTGGGTAAATTACTCGTGCTCATACTCACTTGCCCAAAGGTTCCTCAAATTCATTAACTCCAATGCCCAGGACCAACTGGTTGACACGCCCCACAAGGAGTGCCAACACCCTGGATCTGGTGCTCACCAATATGGGAGACTACTGTAGCACACCCACTGTGAGGTCAAGGGCATTATTCTAAATATCCACATCCATAAAATATGGGAAATTATTACCTTAGTGCTAAATATAAAGTGATCAAACACTTCTAAATCCTCCACCCTAGCAGCCTAAGATCACAAAATTATGTTAACTATAAATGCTTCAGCCTATACTTTCTGATTGTGTTAAAGTGTAAAACCTGGATACCTTACAACTAAGAAACAATAATTTATTCTTTTAATATCTTTGACGTATACAACTGTCACTGATAAGACATCCCAAATTCACATTTAAAATATCCCTGACTGCTCACTACACAAGACTGATTTATAGTAATGACACACAGTTTTCATCATGGACATTTTATACAGATATTAATAAGGACATAAACTGCTTTACTTATAGTAACTTTCTTAGCCCATTCAGAATCCTTTTTAAACATTGATGACAAAGTGAGGTAAATGATTTACAGTCTACCCACCAGTTTAATACAATTAACAAAATTCCAGTCATTTTCAACCACTTCTTATAAAGCCACACATCACGTTTGTTCCTATATTTAGTAGCAATGATGTTCTATAGTCTCCCATTTATTCATTAATCTCAGAATTTTGTTGGTCCTCTTCTTCATCCTCTTCATCTCCCAAAACCAGTTTTTGGTTCAAGTCCAGGGTACTCCTGGTTCTTCTAGAAGAATTTTCCTTTGGAACAATGGAACATATTTCACTGGCAAAGTTTAGGAATGGGTATATTATTGTCAGAAGAATGACGTTAATTACCTTTATGTTCTCTGGCTCGCACTTTGTAGGTTGCACTTTTTTATTCCCTCCTCCAAGGGAAAATATTCAAATGAAAGCTGGATACAGCAACTTTAGTCTTTCACCTGCCTCTTGACGTTTCTTAATTTCTAGGATAAACTTGCTTCTCTTCTGCTTATTGTACAGTGAATATACTTTTCCCTTCTGTCACAGTTTTGTCAGAAGCAACTCTTTCTGCTATTACAATGGCATGTTTACTAATATAGGACTTTACTTTCACATAGCAAGGTTTGGCGCATGCATAATATGTGTCCTCTCAGTTAATAAATCCTCCTGTGAAACACCAATTAAATTGCTTATTTGTACTTTCATAAAATTAATGCAGTTTGTTCCTCCCAGTTTCTCTGGTATAGCAAAAAAAATTTTTCTCTGCATGCTCTGTCTTCTAATTCCGCTGTCTTTTGAAACAAATATTCTTGAGAAGACTCATGCTCAGCCAACCTTTTCTCTATTTCTGCTGATTTTTATCAGCTTATCTAAATAGCTAATTAAAGCTGAAACAAATTGTGTTTTGCTGAACCACTGCAATATTCTTTTCAGAGTTTTTTCTTCTTCTTTTCTGGTCGATTTTCTCATATCCTTTCTCCAATGTTTTTCTTTGCTGGGATCCAAGCAGTGCAATTACTACTTGTTAACTGAATTTTATCCAAATTGATAATCTTTACTGGTGATCCCCTTCCAAGTTCAGTTTTCATACTGGGAGAGCTCTACTCAACCTGTGGTTCAGTGTGTAGCAATACTGGAATTCTATGGAGTTCTGTTTCTGATCTCTAATAATTCCCAGTTGCATATTTTAATGCCTATAATGTTCTTCTTCTTTCGGCTTTCCCGGTTAGGGGTCGCCACAGGGGAACTCCGGTCTGCTAATGCTTGGCAGTAGATTTTTACGGTGCCGAGGTGCCAGCCCGACACCCAATCTTCAACTAAGGCATGCCCATTCACACATGTCTTTTGAATACCACTTGACCGCAGGGAGGACATGCAGACTCCACACAGAAGGCGCTCCAGCCGAGAATCTGATGGGAGAACCTCTTGCTGTGAGGCAACAATGCTACTGCTGCACCACCACGGCTCTATTTTGTTAATTCTGTTACTGATAGTTTCTCTTCGGATTTCTATTTTCTAGTTATAGCTTTCTTAGCTACTGTCAACACTACAAATAACAACACCTTCAGCTTGTGAATATTTTTAAGTCTAGTAGGGGTATAGAAGTATTTGTGTAAACACTTCTATGCAAACATTCTAAATTTTCTATATTTAGTTGCATATCTAGAGTTAGGATATATTTCCCTCCACTGATAGATTCATAGCTGTATACTAGCCTAAAGACCACCAGGGCCTTCAAGCCTAACTTATATAATATAATCTGTAATACAACTACGTAATTGCTCACGCCATGTTATTTTTACCTTTATACTGTATTGTCTGCTCAAACCTAATATTGTCTGATATGGTCCATTTATTATCCTTATCTAGTCTGACATTTCTGTTCATAAAAATCTGCTATTTGTGGTTTTGCAAAATTACGTTTCCACCTCCACATATCTTACCTAAACTCTAACATTAAGTCTGTATATACAAGGTGATCTAAGTTTAATAAACCAAAGGTTTGTCCAGCTTCATCCCATTTTATCACCGCATCTAATTTTATCATCTACTCACAAAATCTTAGTTCTTTGCTCTTTCTTTCTTTTCCAGGTGGTCATTACATTTTTTTCAGTGACTTTCTTATTAATATATATATATATATATATATATATATATATATATATATATATATATATATATATATATAGTATAAACTATTAGTATTATTCTATTGTTTCAAGGTCTGACTTTGCTTAAATTAAAGACTTGCTTAATAGGATTGTAGACTGACAGGTAAGTTCTAGGCCAGTTGCCCTTGTGGGCCATTTTAAGCCTAGTCATTTTCATTTTTTTGTGATCAAAATAACGTATTCCATTTGGATAGAGATTGGCTTTACCCATCCTATGGTCAATAATTATATATCACTCTTAATTAGAAAAACTGGGATCATACCATAGATAAATTTGAGAGGATACATGCATGGGATAAAACATTTAGGAGCGGCCTTTGTCCATTAGTAGTACAGGGGGCAGTCCTAGGGTACAATTTCCATTTCCTATCCATAGATCTAATTTGGGCTTGACTATGGACAGGGATGAACTTTTGTTTTATGTGGATGTGATGTCTGTTCCACAAGGTATCATGTATAACTGTCCCTCCAAACTGCTCTGCTGATGTCGCAGAAGAGGTTTTAGTTCTTTAGACTGAGAATTTCTGATGCTATTTGACTTCCTGATGTGCAGTAAATCTATCAATATTGGGTTGGACAATACTGTGTATGCCAGACACTTCACCTCTTTGCAGTCTGTAGGATACCGAGTATAGTGACAGGGCTTTGAGTTGGTTCATGTAGGCCTTGTATCCTTTTAGTAAAGTATCTCTGTGGGAGCTTCCTCTTCGATACAGTACATGGCTTTGAGTCGGTCCGTGTAGGACATGTTGTTTAAGCCTCTTTTCCTTTTAGTAAGTTATCTCTGTGGGCTTTCCAGTTGCTGCATGTGTCTGTACAGATACATGCCAAAGGAGGCATTATACACAATGATTAGCCTAATGAGGACTGAGTAAAGGGGGACAATGACATCCATAGATCTAGATAATCCCCGTGTTCATAGACTGTGCAATACAGAGACTTTCCTGCAACAATAGACATGTTAGTCAAAAATTAGGTCACTGTCCAGGTAAGTTTCCAAATCCCGAACAACTGGGTTAACTATTAGGTGTGTATTGTCAATGTGGTAGTTCCCTGGGGTAGATGACTTCTCAAAGGATACAATAATGCATTTTTTAGCATTAGGTTTCAGTCCATGACATTGGCACCAGTTATTTATTTGGGATAAACCTTCTGGAAGGATGGCTAAGCCACTTGTGGGTTCAATGACTACTCCTAGTTAACAGTCATCTGCAAACCTTATCAGCCAGAGCCCTTTGGTATACACTTTTACTTCAGAAAAGTAGATGCTAATCAGGAGAGGTCCCAGCACAGAACCCTGCAGACTTTACTGGTGACTGGTCTCTTAGTGGAAGTAACTTCCCCTATTTTTGATTGCCAATTAGCTCACACATAGGATGCAGTTAATCTATTGGGTGACAGAGGTTCATTCCCATTTTATTTAGTTTTTCTACTATACCTGAGTGAGGAATTGTGTCAAAAGCTTTGGCCATGTTGAGGAATGTGGTGTGTACCATTTTGCCTTCATCCATTTCTTTGGAGACTTTTACAAAAAATCTACCATGTTGAATAAGCATGAACTGCCCTTGATGAATCCAAAATGAGACAGGTCCAGTTTTTGGAGGTTCACTATATCCTGATTGAATAATTCCATGATAAGTTTTTTGTTGGCTTTATACCTCAGGCTGGTCAGACTTATGGGTCTGTAGTTGCCTGGGTTTGTGGAAGGTCCTCTGTTATGCAGAGGAATAACTACAGCTATTCTCTGTGCACTTGGTACAAAACCTATATGGAGGCTGAGATTGAACAGTGTTGTTAGGGATGTGGTTAAATCATGCTTCATGCTATTTAAGATGCATCCAGGGATACTGTCAGGACCCATCAATGCAGTATTTTTAGATTATGACAGCACTTTTACAATGTGGTGTTCTGTGATAGCTGGTGGCAAGCCAGTTTCACTTATATCTTGATGGACAGACCGAGGGGACAGAGAGGTAAAGTTAGAGCTAAATTTATCATCCAGTAATTAATAATTACACATGCGTATAAGGCTGTACATCATGCTTTTTATTTTTCTTTCCTAGATCTGCCCAAATGCTCATATATGATCCGATTGTCACCTCTTCAGGCACTATGCCTATCACACATTTCCATCTGGGCATATATATATATATTCCAAATTCTAAATCAAATATATTAATCTAAATTACAGGGCTTTACAGTATGCCTCCAAATATGAATGTCCCAGATGCTCTTATCAATATTATTTTTCCCCACTGCACTTTTTTATTTACTCCAAAGAAACTTCCTTAATTTAATTTTTCATATTCTTCCATATCCCATATCTTGATTGATGCATATAAGCCTGACCTACATAAAGAACTAGTGGAAACAAAAACATCTTCATCGCTTCTATCTTACTGTTAATGTCCATCGATAATTTCCATATTCTTATCTTCCTTATAATCTTTTGAGTAATTTCTTCCCACATTTCTTTAGCTGTTTGATCAATATCCAATCTCAGCCAAACTCCCAAACATCTCATCTTGTCACGACTCCACAAAAAGGGGAAGCCATGTATTGAGGCATAATTTCATTAGTACAGCTTCACTTGCTTTATATCCTGCTACAATAATAAAATATTTTAGTTTATTAAATACAATTTTGTACTGTGTTATGGATTACTAACATATCTACAAAATGGATTATTTTTACATTAATATTTCTACATTCATATCCAATTATGCTCGATTGTCTTGTGTTTGTTGCTAAGGGTTCTACATACAGCAGTGCTGAAAGTGAATACTCCCTCCTAGTTCCTCTTGTAAACCTAAATGCATTAGACAGCTGACCATCACAGCACACTTTATCCTAGTTTGAGTTCCTCTGTATATAATAAATATCATCCATGTTTGTAGAAACCCAAATGCTTCAAGAAGATTTCTTCATAAATTCCCAAGTCATTCTACGAAATGTTTTTTCATAATCCAGACCTATTAGCATCAATAAATTATTGCTACTTAATGCATCCTTTTAAATCATAATGGTTCTATTAATACTGACAATTATTATTGGCAATATCTTTGCCTTTCCTTTTGCCAAAATCATCATGAACACTTGTAGTCATAAATGTAGTGGATGCCCACTTGCTTCAGATTTATATAATTATTCACATAATTAGATTATCTGTATACATTAAACATAAATCTTTTAGTGCCAGGATCGTAACTGATGTTAAGATCAAAAAGGTCTATTTTCATTTGCTTATTTCTACAAATGAAAAACAAAACATTAATATTATCATTCACATTTATTTTCAAAACACTGTACCACCTCCAAAGAGGCACTGATGATTTAAAAACACACACAACAACAATGAACTGGGATGTATAACTTCTCATACTATAGATGAATATATTACACAAGCAAACCCTCTTCTACTTGTTTAATGCCAGGTTAATTAAAGCAGGTGTTGATAAATAAGATTATTTAACAGACAAAAAAGTTATTTTGTAAAATGAATTACACAGCAGACACGGAACTTCCATTTCTTTATCATAATATTCAGTAACATGGGATAAAAGATTCTTAACATTTTGATTCCTATATCTGAAGTAGCAGCATGTTTAAACTTGAAATGTTTGTAGAAATCATAAAAAGATTGGTTATACCTTCACCTACATCCAATATGTTCAGTATACTTAAATCTTCATGCATCTTTCATTTATGATTATGTATTTTGTTATGTAACTTAGGAATTCCAAAAATAAAACCATATCAAACTGGGGATGTTCAACTATATTATATAGTGTGCTAGCCTGTACTGCATTTAAAGTGTTTTGCTACTGTTCTAACTGCTTTTCTGCAGCAAAAAAAAAAAAAAAGAGTTCTAAGCTTGTTTCCCGACTTTCCTGTAACTAGTCTGGTCCAGATACAGATTTGCTGTATCCAGGACTGTTTTGTAAGTTTCTGAGCCCCCCAGACCTTTCTGTGTTGGAGGGAAGCCTTTTAGCTTATTAGTGAGAGTGGTAACAACTAAGTAGCCTATCTACCACAACAGGAGTGGTTTCTGGTCTAGAAATTGTAGTTTATTGGCCGTTTGGGCATTTTTCCATCCTTTTAACTTTCTGGTTTAAAAGCCCATGTTTGCGTACAGTGCAGCGGTGCTCAGCTGAGGTACACTATTACCAGTGCCAGAAAGTCTGCTCTTAAATTTTACCCTTAGAACGTGCTTGTTCTTTTACTTCTTGCACTTCAATTAACATAATTGGCTAGCACTTTAACAGGCTTTTGTAGCATTTACTGTAGCACACTTAAGTGCTATCAGCACTAGCTGTTCCTATGCAGTAACAGCACCAGTACTTATTAGTTATGACCACCCCTCCTGGTATGACTGTAGGGCAATTTCCTGTGCTTTCTCCTGCTAACCTGGTGCACTTGGGCATTCTGAGACAGTATGGTAACTGTCTAATGTACACAGACAGCCCTCTCCTCTTACCTCCCAACACTCATACCTGTGAGGGATGCACTTATATCACCAAACTGGAAGCACTGCACGCTCAACCAAGACAGGACTAGCTGGTCAAGAGGAGAAGGTCAATACCTCCAACTCACTACATAAAATGCACAGCCCTCCAAAACACCAACCATCACAACCCAAACATAGAAACTCAAACCATACACCCACCTTCACGGAGGCTCTCAATAAAAATTTACCCAGAGACCCCAGAGACAGAAACGCACTCGACCACAACACACCACCAACCCCAGAACACATAGCTCACCACCACAGTGTGCTCCTCAACCCAAGCCCTTAAGGCAAAACACTTTTCCCAATGTACTAATCATAGCAGATTCAACTGTGAGGCACACTGATGTCCCATTCACTAGGCTGAACAAGTAGAAGGTGACAGTCAGTTGTCTATCAGGTGCCAGGATCCACCACATAACACATGCACTCAGGTCACTCCAGAACAAATACAAATATGACTCAGTCATTGTCCATGTGGGTGTGAATGACCTGAGACGTACCTCCCTGGACTACATGAAAAGAGATGTGATGGAACTCTAGGATTATGTGGGCCAAGCAGGTATGACCCTAGCCCTGAGCAATATTCTACCATCACCCAGAATGATACCACAGTACGAGCAGAAAATGATTGACTTCAACAATTGGCTAAGTTTCTGGTGTCATTCTAAGGGGATCCAGTATCTGTCTGCCTGGGATGACATGATCGACAGACCTCGATGCTTTGCCAGAAACTGTCTGCATCTGTCACCCCTGGATTCCAGGTACTGGCTAAGGCTCTTGCCACCCCTATAGTGCCTTTTTTGGGCAGTATTCCAAAGACCAAAATTCCGCTGCAACAGCTACAAACAAATGCAATCTGAGGGTCATGCTGCTCAGTGCTAGATGTCTAAATCTCAAGATACACTTGCTTGAAGTTCTCCTCAAATTGGAGAATGTTGACACCCGTGCTGTAACGGAGACCTGGTTTAAAGAGGCAGAAAGCACCCCTGCTCTCCCAAGCTACAACTCATTCCATACCTTTCAGCCCCAGAATACGGCCGGAAGCTCCAAAGGTGACGGTGTCATCATATTCTCAAACGATATGCACACCTCTAGACTGGTAGCCCAGCATAATGCATCCAAGATACTTCAGGTACAACTAACACTGGGTAAGATGGCAATACAAGTCATAGACTACTACAGAACCCCAAACATGTCCCCAGACTCTCACTCCAACTTCCTAAGCACCCTGGAATCTATCAAGGTCCAACCCAATACTCTCATACTGGGTGACTTCAACTACTCTTCCCATCAAGTGGGAAAACTGTTCAAGTACCAATGTACAGGCCAGCACTTTCTGGAATTTATCAATTCCAATGCCCTGGACCAGCTCATTCTGATCCACACTAGAGGAAACATCCTCAACCTGGTTATCAACAACATAGGAGACCATTGCTCCACACCTATAGTCAATTCCTCCTGGTTAAATCTGACCACAAACTGATCACCATGGAAATCTCCATCTCACCTACATCCCCGCTAAGGTGACCACTCTGAAAAACTTCTTTAAAGCCGACTTTGGGCTCTTAAAAATAGAGGTGGCTAACTTCTCGACACCCATGCCAATGGAAAATAGCTGCATGACTGCCAAATCATACACCAATGCACTGTATGGGCATGTACACAAATGCATGGACCTTGTTATCCATGTGGGCTTCTACAGTGAAGGTATGGCTGTTTTCCTTTGATAGGTTGTATGGGGGGGGGGGGTCAGGATTTTGAAGACTTCAGAACATCCTTTATTCTTAAGTGGCTGCTAGCTCTTTTATTTTTCTGGGAGTGATTCACTCTGCTAACCTGTATTCTTGGCACATATCCCTTCTCTCACTGCTTGACAGATAAGCTCTGCAGAGTCCTATGAACCAGTTCTCCATCTGTATTCCTATCACACCTTCCCCATCATTAAACAGGTACTTTGATGTAGTTTTATTACCATTACAAATTACCTTTATGAAGGTTTACAAGGTTAGGCCTGGAACGTAATGTTCTCATTTTAAGTGGACTGCTGTGTTATTTGCTGTTCCACTATCTATACCTGCTAGTATGGAAGACATTTTCCAGGAGTTTTTTGTCAACCTGTCCCTGAGACTTTGTGACATCAGGCTGAGCAAGGAGCTCCCTCTCCCCTTTCAGCCTGGTAGACTGTGGTAGACTGACGGGTTCCTCTCCTTCTCAGTTCTTCTATTGATTGACTTCTTGCATCTAGAATCCTGACTGGTTATTCATAGTATTTGTTGTTAAGCTTCATAGGTTCATACTAGGCTATCTGCCCTAGGACATTTATAAGCCTAGCCAGAGTGTGTTTGGCTTTCGCCACCCATTTTAAATGAATTTTGCTATGCCCTTTTTCGAGGTTAGTATACTGTGCCTCTAACAGTGACACAGAAGTGATACCCGGGGTAAACCTACGATCTCCCATCCACTCATCAAGATTCCTCTTGAAGAGAGTCAATGAGGGACTCTGCCTAACCTGGACTGGGATTTTATTCCAGAGTGAAGGGAGCCTCTGGGTTATGAATCTGTCCCTCCAGCATGTCCTATTTATTTCAGTGCTGAGGTTCAGGTCTCTCGAGTGCGTAGCTCGATGGGATTTGGATTTTCTGAGGTGCAGCATGTCCATTAATTCCGGGTTGGACATGGCTTTATACGTCAGGCACAGATCGCCTCTGAGCAGGCGGTATGCCACTGAGTAGAGCTGGAGTTTCTTTAACCGGGCAGCATATGGCATCTGTTTGAGCCCTTTGATCCTCTTGGTGAGGTACTTTTGAGGTCTTTCCAGTTGCTGCAGGTGTCTGGTAAGGTACATCCCAAAAGGGGCATTGTACTCAATTACGGGCCTGATGAGGGATGAGTAAAGAGGCACGATGACCTCCCATGATCTAGACGTGAATCCCTTCATGATTAGGTGGGCTATATAAAATGTTTTTCTAACCACTTTGGCCATGTGGTTTTCAAATGAGAGATTGCTATCAACTTGGGTCCCCAGGTCCCTAATTACTTCTTCCATACTTAATGGATTACCACCTATGTGGTAATTTGTGGGCACTTTGTTTTTGCCAAAGGGGATGACTATACACTTTTTGGCGTTTAGCTTGAGGCCATGGCTCTGGCACCAGTTGTTTCTTTGAGGCCCTTTTGTAGGATGCTTGTGTCGGCTGGAGAGTCGATTATGGCGCCTAGTTTGCAGTCATCTGCAAACTTGGTCAGCCACAGTCCTTCCGTGTTGGCCTGTACCTCAGAGAAATATATACTGAACAAGAGAGGTCCCAGGACTGAGCCTTGTGGGACGCCACTTGTAACTGGTTTGGAGTCTGACATAGCTCCAGCAATTCTAACCATGTAGGTTCTGTCCTTGAGCCAGTTTGCAACCCATCTAGTGACATATGGGTTTATATTTAAGCTGGTGAGCTTATCTATAATGCCCGAGTGGGGTATTGTATCGAAGGCTTTTGCGAGGTCCAGGTCTAGGACTTAAAGTTCTTATATGAATTTAATACATAACTTACATAACATACAGGCATAACTCAATTTAAGAAACACCTAAAACACTATCTATATAGCAACTGGACCTGCTCCTGTATCAACCCTGGCTAATCTCCCCCTATATGTCTTCTTGCCTAACCTGTGAATCTATACTTTCATCCCTGATCCCTTTCCTTAACTCCTTTCTCTACTCATACTAATCCTGATTAAAAAGCAATTTTTTTCTCTTAAATGCCTTCTATGTAAAAAAACCCCCAAAACTCATGCCTCTATAAACAAATTTTATGATGTTTATTTATCAATGTGTATTATTGCTCATTATACAACGACCGCCATTAATATTCCAAAATGTGCACGCTGATTGGTCAGCGTGCACGTTGTAAATCAGAGTTATAGTCATGGAAAAAGGTCCGGTCGCTAGGACTTTTTCCATTAGTATAACTCTTTTTTACACTGTCTCGCTAAGTTAAACGAGTTTAACATAGCGAGACAGCTTTAAAAAAGTAATGGAAATCTTCCTATCTCCGTTGCTTTTTTTAAAGGTGTCGCGCAATGTTAAAGGGGTTTAACATAGCGAGACAGCTTTAAAAAAAGCAACAGAGATTCTCCGTTGTTTTTTTTTAAAGCTGTCTCGCTATGTTAAACTCCTTTAACATAGCGAAACAGTGTGTAAAAAGCAACGGAGATCTTGCTTTCTCAGTTGCTTCCGCCCACAGCTCTGATGTACTGCGTAAGCGTACGCATGAGCAGTACATCAGAACTGCCGCAGAATACCAGACAGCTGCGGAAGGGCAGCAAGGCGGCATTATACAATGCCATTATTTAAGAAAAGTAATTTTTTTTTTCTTAAATAATGTCATTGTATAATAGCAATAACCCACTTCTGGGTGTGGGCAATGCTGGATTTATCCACGGTTGTCTTTGTTTGGCCACTCGGGCTTCACCCTCATGACCAAACCACACCAACCGTAAATAAATCCAGCATGACCCACACCCAGGCTTGGGTTATTGCTATATTCTCATACTTGTTATCTCTCTAAGATGCTAATTGTACATTTGTATTTCTCTTTTCAGATCAGTGTATTTGTTCCTTTTATATTAATGCCTATGTAATATACTTCTGGAGCTTTTCTTCCCGGGCCTCCACTAAGAATGGGCTCACACCCAGACGGACTATCCCAGTTAACAAATGTAAAATAAATACATTTAATGATCAGATGAAGTGCTGACATAAAATGAAAGTGCTTACCTAATCTTTGCAACTTAATGTTTTCATTCCAGCAATAAGAGTATCTTAAAGGAGAAAGGGCTCAGAGAGTCTATTTTCCTAATTACTGTCTGCCTTTTGTCTCAGTTTATCTTGAGTCAACGTTTCAAGGCAGGGGAACCACTTGCATTTTAATGGACATAACTACAAATATTTTAAAGCATCATTTATTTATCTATGTAATATTTATTTTCTAAGTGTGCAAGACTGAGAGCCTTTTTTCCAAGGGTTAAGTGACTTAGTGAGTATCACTCAGCAGGTGACCAGAGAATGCAATTGTCACCCAGGACCACAATGTGAAGCTTGACAGCACCTTGTAGCCATCATACTTTGAACTAATCCAACCAATAATCTAATCTGTCTTGTGGGCAACAGATCAAGGATAACAGAACATATCACACAGGTTTATGTGGGTGACGTGTGTGCATGTGGTCCTAAGTGTGCACTTGTGTAATGTCTGCAATACAAGCAAATGGAAGCATCAGTTAAAGATACAGTTCTGTGTATTTATTTAATATGTATACAAAGGAGTAATATTGGGGTAGAAAAAGCACAGCAGGCATGTATAGGAATTTTAAAGTTAAAGGATGGATGATGTGTGTCTCATTTTACACCACTACACAGGACGGCCTAGGTGCCTAGGTTCCTGTCACACACCCACCTTGCAAGCGAATGGAAAAAGACTTGCAACTACCCTGTCATGCTATTAACATGTATGACACAGAGGATTACTTATATAACTTGTTAAATGTTTTTTTTTTCCAGGCTGTAGTTTAGTTCAATTAAATATTATCTTAAACTATTTCAAAGTTTTTTCTGTTTTTTTTTTTCTTATTTTTAAAACTAGTGGATAACTACACTGTCTACAAAACCTGATCTGTCAGGGGTGGGGGCTACACTTGGCAAAGGCTATGTTCTTGAAGTTGATGAACTGTAAAATAATAGAAAATGTGTCTGCATCCCTCACTGTATTGCTGACATATGGATAAATTTACTGTTTTCAATGTGTATCCACTGAGCCCTGGTTCCCCCTAAAATGAACAGAATACTAGTAATGTTAGACTGTTTAATGCAAAACAGAATACGTCCAGGACCAAAGTGACCCACCCCCCCTTCATAGAGCAACTGGTCAAAAGACAGTCTAGTCAGTCAAATAAGATCAAGTTAAAGATGAAAAGGCTCCAAAGTTCGGATCAAATTTGTAAGAAAAGAAAATTAATGTGAAACTTTGAAGAATGAAAATGGACAGCAGGACTGAGTGAAGAGTCTAAAACCCGAAAGCTTAATGTTAATGTGCCAGAAAACTACATCTGGAAAGCAAAAGCACATAAAAGGAACACAAACAGGAAGGGATTAGTATGAGAATAAATGAAGAAATTCACCGAGGCATGACAATCAGATGATTTTAAGAACATAAAATGCGATGTGTACGAGGAGGAATCAGGAGTACTATATACACATAGCTCTCATCTTAGGTCTAGAATCAGGGATATACAAAAACATAATCAGGGGCAACTTTTTAAATATTAATACTAAGCTGACAAAATAAGAGGGCTTAGACTACCATGCATTTTCTGAGGAAAATTATGCCCACGGCTGTAATGACTGCCACGATTTGCTGACTGTAATCCATGATCTTTTTGCAAAGCAGCACAGTTTATATTTTAGGTGGGATAAGTCAATTTTTAGTTAAAATCTGGACAGTTGAAAGGTTATGGTATGATATACACAAAGTTGTTAAAGATCTGCAATCAACTTAAGGGGGTGGAACTGCCTTACTGTACAAGTCCTTACGTCAAATACCAAACTCCTACCCCTCCCCCAATAATTGGGACATACCCAATTCACAATTTCAACCTGAAAAGGTCATCACCACAATTGCGATCTATATTCTACCTGGTAATAGACCTGCTAGCCTTGAAGACTTCTTATCCTGGTGTTCTTCCACATACTCACAAGAAACCCTTATTCTGGGGGATTTCAACCTAGATTGGTTCACCTGTATATCAGAACCACCAAGTAATCAAATAAATCTCCATGGCTAAGAGCAGCTAGTCCAAATTCCAACTAGATGTGATAAAAAATCTAAAAGGAAATCCATCCTTGACTGGGTCCACTAACAACCCCACATTGTACCCCCACACAGGCAGTCTCCCAGACACCTTACGTGACCACAACATAATATACCTTATACGTAGAAGGAGCATATGCAAAACCACTAACTATAAATCCACTAGAAACACACAAAAATTCTCTCCTGAGATCCTCAATACTTTACGCTGTAACTGTGACTGGAACCCCTAAAAACCCTTCCACTTGACCAGGCTGTAGCACATTTCAACAAAACATTTCTACAAAACCTAGACACAGTCACTCCATTATGCAAAATCAAGGTTAGAATCTCTACAAACCCCTGGCTCAGTAAAGAAACCAAACAAATTCTCAAGTCCGGAGACACTGCCTGGCTTTACTACCAAAAAAAACAAACAAACATAAAGCCTAAGTACCAAGAACTGCGCAACCGTGCAAAAAAATGCATTAGGCTGGACAAAAAATCCTACTACATGACATTACAAACTAAATATCAACACAAATGTAAACCAGCTACTAAAATCCACCCAAAAGGCTACCCCCAAACCAACCACCCCTGACACTAAGGTTCCCATTGAAACACAATTCAACTCCCACTTTGTGAACTCAATTCTATCATTAGTATCACAGGACAGTTCCAACTGCACTATCCCCCCCCCAACACAAATAGCACTAATACAAGCTTTACCCTCAAAACAGTTTTCACCACTTCAATCAAAAGCATGCTCTCCAAACTAAAAACCTCATCAACAACAACTGACCTACTCCCCAGCTATTTATTGAAACTCACAGCAGATGCTATTGCTATCCCAATCTCCACTCTCATAAACAGATCAGTTGTTGAAAACTATGTGCCCAAACTCTGGAAAATATCCTAGGTTACACCCATACATAAAGGCGGGACCTCCAATGAACTTAATAGCTACAGACCCATTGTTATACTCTACCCCCTGTCCAAAATCCTAGAAAAATGCATCCATATCCAGGTGCTAAAATATCTCCTAGACAGCAACATCCTGTCACCTACTCAACATGGTTTCAGACGTGCCTATAGTAACACTACAGCCCTCCTCTGCTTCACAGACACAGTAAACTGTCTCAAAAACGAAGGCCTGCAGGTGTCAACTCTTTTTTTTTTATATATGCCCAAAGCATTTGACACAGTCTCGCACCAAATCCTGCTAAACAAACTAAACCAATATCACCTATCAAATTCCAGGCTTACCTGGTTCCAAAGTTACTTAATTGACAGGTACCAAGCTGTGAAATGGGAAAATTCTCTCTCTGCCCTCAGCTGCCCATAACTATAGGACTCTCACAGGGTTCTAGCTTAGGACCACTGCTATTCACAATCTTCACAAATGACCTCCATGCCTGCACACAGCATGCATCTATCATTCAGTATGCAAATGATACTACCTTAATCTGTGCTGCACAAGACATTTCCACCCTCCTGCAAACAACTAAACTAACATCCTCCGATGTTGCAAACTACCTTACCAAAGCCCAACTTATCCTCAATCCAAAGAAAACTCAGCTTATGACTATAACCAGTTCTAACCAAAAACACTGACAACTGCTAAAAACATGCTTCTGGAGCATTTCTCCCCAGGCCTCCGCTGAAAACAGGATCTGTGGAACCTAGTCGGACTTTCCCGGTCAACAAATGTTAAATAAATAAAAAAATAAATAAATAAAACAGTCAATTCACTATCTACTCCACAAATGCTACTCCAATCGCTCCAGTGGAACAGGCTAAGCTATTGGGAATAACCATAAACTCCCACCTAAAATTTGATAGTCATCTCAACTTAATTATTAAAAACGTACATGCCAAACTGGGATCACTCTACCGTATCAAACCATTTCTTCCAACAACACACGATCAGCCATTGCTCGCTTCCAACTTCTATCCACCCTACTCTATGCATCTCCCATTCTGACTAATCTCAATAAAACTGAACTAAGCAAAATGGAAACCTACTATAACAGAATTGCCCGCTTTGCTGCAAATTGCTCATATAGAACTCATCACTGTACTGCTTTGAGACAGCTCCACTGGCTTGAACTGCCCAACCTCCTAACCTACAATCAGCTCTGCCTCTGTCATTCTATCTATTACGTCCCCAACATGTGTTCTGTCCTCAAAAACTTAGTACAACATCACTCAGCCAAAAGGCCTCTTAGATCATCAAGCAAACTACTACCAGAAGTCACCAACAGCTATAATAGCTTTGGAGACGCAATATATAGTAGTTCAGTGGCTAAAAAATTGAACACTCTCCCCACTGGCATACAAAACACATCATACAAAGCCTCCTTTAAAAACCTCATTAGGCGACATCTCAAGCAAAGTTGGCAGTGCCATGACAGCTCCCCAGGCTAGTGAAAGCAGATAAGGTACACATACTAAACCTAGTGTACTTGATAACAGTTTTCACTCTTACTCACAAACAATGGCTAATGTACAATGTATGTACTGTACCTGTGTACTATGTATGTATTTTACCTATGTTCCAAATTTCAGCTGTACACCACAACTCTATTAATTACCTTTATTTTTACAAAAGAAGTTATGTACTCACCATAATGTTCCAACTGAGTAGTTGTACTTCATTTGTCTTCAACCTGTGGGATACAGATCTGTATCGGATCCGTGCCAGCAAAAATTACTAGCATCAGCTCCAAGCTCCAGACTCCTCCCCTTACCCATAATACACCCCCACTGTCTTTCATTCCCAGATCGAGTTTGCAGAACTTATAATTAGAACCCGACCTGATAACATACTTGCAACCTATACTACAGCCCGTAGGCTGAAGGCGCCAAGGTCCGGGGGAAGGAAGGTTGAAGACAAATGAAGTACAACCACTCAGATGGAACGTTATGGTGAGTACATAACTTCTTTATCTGAAGTAGTTTACTTCATTTGGTCTTCAACCTGTGGGACAGAGTCCCCAGCTACTAAACTCCTGGAAGGCCCTCATGGAAGGATATTCCGGAGCACCTCAGAGCCAAAGGATGCTCTCCTTCTAGATGTCAAATCCAATTTGTAATGGGAAATAAAATGGATGAGATGAGGACCAAGTAGCTCCAGAGCAAATGTCATCCAAAGACACCCTAGACCAGAAAGCTGAAGATACAGCCATGGACTTAGTGGAATGAGATTTAACCTGACCTGGAGGAGATATGCCTTTGTCCTTATAGACCTGCAGGATGCATGAAGAAATCCATCTAGCTATAGTGACCTTGAAAATAGGTTTGCCCAAAAAAGGGTCTATAGAACGAAACAAACAATTGATCAGATTTACGAAATTTTTTGTACTGTGTAAACAGAATCGTAACTGTCTATGAATATCCAGTGTGTAGTTTGTATTCCATCCTGTTGGTAAAATTGGGAAAGAACACAGGCAAATTTATAGTCTGATTGATATTGACTGGTCACGCCACCTTAGGAAGAAAACATGGGTCGGTTCGAAGGGAAACTATCTTTATGAAAAATCATGTACGGAAATTTTATGGACAAGGCCTGTAGTTCCGAAACCCTTCTAGCAGCGTTAATTGCCACCAGAAAAGGCTGTTTTCCACGATAGAAATTTTAGATCTGCAGTTGCGGTAGGCTCGAAAGGCAGAGTGACCAGAGCTTGGAGAACCACAGAAAGGTCCCACGGGGCGACAAGATCTTTGACCGGGGGGCATAGTAAAAAAAGTGCTGTTAATAAAGGCTTTATAAAGTCTGGAAGATGCCAAGGATGCAGAATTCTCACCCACATGAAAATGAGAAATGGCAGCCAACTGAACTTTGACAGTAGAAGAACTAGCTCCATGCTGGAAAATATCAACTAGAAAATCAAGAATGGTGGAAATAGGAGCCGTAAAAGGATCTAAACTCCTCTGAAAGGCCCAGAAAGAAAAACATTTCCATTTGCTGCGATAAACCTTTCTGGCAGAAGACTTATGAGAGGCTACCAAAACAGACTTAACTGAGGAGGAAAGTCTGGGAGTCCTAGCAATCATGGGAACTGGAGCAGCCAAGTCTTGAGCTTCAGGCTGTCCAGACTCGGATGAGGCACCACCGATGGGTGTGAAATCAGATCCTGAATGGGATCTAGGATCCAAGGTGAAGCCAGAATGAGACCAAAGGAAGGGAAACCATACCTGGCGAGGTCAGAATGGGGCAATAAGGATCACCTTGCTCCCCAATCGGCAAGCTTTTTTCAGAAACCTCGGGATGAGAGGAACTGACAGGTAAGCATACAGAAGACCGGGAGGCCAAGCATGAACTAGAGTGTCTCTGGGGGACTCCCCCGGTGGGGGGCTCAGAGCGAAAAACCGATGCGAAGAGATCGCAGCAAGGTTGACCCCACTCACTGAAGATCTGTTCCGCTACTGATAGATTCAGAGATCACTCGTAAGGCATCAGAATGGTCTGACTTATCCTGTCTACTAGAATGTTGGACAGTCCCAGAATGTACATTGCGATGAGAAAGCGACCAGTAGAGATCACCCATTCCCACACTCTCATGGCCTCGTAACAAAGGGGATAAAATCTGGTCCCCTCTCTGTTGATATACCAGACTACTGACATGTTGTCTGACTGAATGGCAATCGTCCCCAGAGGAAGAAAGGCATGAAGGGCCTGCAACGCTAGAAGGACCGCCCCTCATCTCTAGGACACTGATGTGCAAGCTGGTCTCCCTCAACACTGATTCCACTGTCGGGAGGTGAGAACAGTAAATTAGGAGACATGCATCCTGAGGTTTTGAACTCTCTCTGAGGTCAGAAACACTTTGCATTGTAGCGTGTCTATCCTGGCACCAATGTAATCTATCACTTGTACAGGCTCTAGTAGAGATTTGACTGTATTGATTGTGATACCCAAACTCAGGGCAAGTGTCAGAAAGTAATCCCTGGTTTGGGAAAGTAGACGCCTGGTGGGAGCAGTGAGGAGCTAATCGTCCAGGTACAGATAGACCTGAATACCCTGAAGCCTCAGATGAGCCTCTACAACTGCAATCACTTTGGTAAAACACCCTGGGGGCTGTGGTGAGACCAAAGGGTAAGGCTCGAAACTGATAATGATTGGCCCCTAGCCGGAAGCGGAGGAACCTTCTGGAGCTTCTGTGCATTTTTATGTGATAGTAAGCATCCTGGAGATCTAACAAGCACATCCAGTCACTCTCTTGCAGGTACGGCATGATGGGACTGTAGTGTGACCATCCGGAACTTTTCTTTGGTAACTGACAGGTTCAGGGTAGAGAGGTCCAGGATGGGTCTTAAGTCCCCCATTTTCTTTGGCACCAAAAAGAACCTGGAGTAGAAGCCCGATCAGGACTGATCTGGGGGGACTGTTTCAATGGCTCATTGTCCTAGCAGCTTGGAAATTTACTGTGCTGCTGCCTCCCCTTTGCGTGGGTGGAAGTTCCGGGAATTGTTTGGGAGGTATGGGGGAACCCATGAAGGGGAAAGAATATCCTCTGGATATGATATGAAGCACCCAGCAGTCCGTTGTTATGGACTCCCATGCAGCTGGGTGCAAGGACAATTGTCCCCCAACTGCCTCCAGAGTAGAGCAGCCAGGCAACCTTTCAGGGTTGCTGCCCAGGTCTGTCTGAGATTGGTTCTCGAGACCTGAAGTTTCACGGACCCCCTTGGCCTCTGGGCCAGCGTTCATTCTGTCCCCCTCTGCCTCTAGAGGAAGAAGAGCCCTGAGTGTCCTGGGAATACTGAGAATTCCGAAACCACATCTTTTTTTGACCTCTCTGGTTCCAGGAAAATGACCTTTGAAGGTCAGAGAAGCGGATCCTGACGGCAGACAGTGTCTTCCCGTCCTTCTCACGCTGGACTAGTGTCTCCTTGACGGTCTTACCGAAAGAGTTGAGAGGTCATAAGGGGCATTAGCAAAGGATGCCTTAAAGGGTTTGTGCTCTCAAATTGGCCATTTTCATGGAGAACGAAGCCTTGTCCTCCTGCGACATGGACTTAGATGGAGACTCCTCCAGCGCCTTTGCTAGGTCGCGTTGGAGTCTTATGACATGGGCCAAGTAGTTCAGCACCCTTATTGAAAAGGTAGCTGAAGCATACACCCACTTCCCTAGACGGTCCATCATCCATGACTCTCGGTCAGGAGGGTGGCCCGAGGAACTTTCCTGAGATAGTTCCTTCTCCATGGCTGCTGCTACCACCATGGCGTCCACTGGGGAGCCCTTGTTCTGGGAAGGCCTGTCAATAGGGGGAGTCAGAACCTTATCAGAGTGCTTGGGGATCGGCTCCATGGCATCTGGTTCATTCCACGCCCACGAGCTGATCAAATCCACTAAAGGATACGTGGGAGGGGACACCCCAAGACGTAGATGGGCCCACGCCAAAAGCCTCCAAAAACACAACAGACTCCTCAGAGCAAGGCTTGGGGGCAGACTAACATCCCTGCTGGCGCAGAATCTCCATGATGTCTCCAAAGGAGACATCGTTGGGAGGTGATCTTGGGGAGCCCTCCCTATCATCTAAATCTGTATCCTCAGTTAAGGATTCGGAGGAGTCCAAGTGCCTCCTCTTGCACGTATGTTTGAGAGGCATATCTCTCATGGTGCTCTCCAGGGAGCGCTCGCAAGCCATCTGTTCCTCTGGGGAAACCGTCTGGGACTCTTTGGGCACAGGCTGTCTCTCTGGTAAGACAACGGGGACCGTAGACAGAGCGGAGGGGGTCTGGGCAGAGTCCGAGGGGGCAGTGAGGGGCCTCAATCCGATGGAGAGGACCTGTTCTACCACATTGAATGCCGAAGGACAGCGGACCTCCGGGGAAGCTAATAAGGAGGCTGGTCTCCCTGGATCCAACACGAGAATCAGAGCCAGACTCGAAGTGGACGGAGCTCCGAGGGAGGGAACCTGGCCCAACGTCAGAGCCGATGGAAAAGGTTCCATTCCCTCGGATCCGACACCCAGGCTCTGGCTCCCAAGATCGGTTTAAATCCGAACTGGTCAGATCTGAGATGCTCCAGGCAGCTGTTGGACCCCCTGACCAGGACCAACCTTGGACCAGAGAACTCCGAAGCCGAAGGTTGGATCAGTGGCAGGAAGAAGACCTTTGAGGGCCAACTTGGCCTTTCTATCCTTCAAAGCTCATGGACTGAACCCCGCACAAATGGAGCACTCCACATTAAGGTGGGCCACACCTAAGCACAATACACACAGAGTGTGGCCATCCGCTGGGGAGAGCTTATGGCCACACTCTGTGCAGCACTTAAAGATAAGCTTTTCAGCCATACTATCAAACAAGAAGCCTTAAAAAAGAAAAAGAGACAGACCACAAACTTTCTTTCTTTAGACTAATAACACACCCACTCATCACACTAGACTGACTGGGGGGGGGGGGCACCACAGACAAACTACGCTAAACTAAATACAACTACAAATCTACACTCAACGCCAAAGCGATGGGAGGGGAGAAAGGGTACCTATACTAACCTGAAATGGCTAAAAGTAACAGAGAATTTAGAAAAACTTACAATCAGAATCACCCTGCTAGCTGGAGCTCTAGATACGATGTTTTACAAATCGCGGCAAACGAGATCTGGGGATGGAAGGCATTGGAGGTGTATTATGGGTAAGGGGAGGAGACTGGAGCTTGGAGCTGATGCTAGTAATTTTTGCCGGCTCGGATCCAATACTGATCCGTATCCCATAGGTTGAAGACCAAATGAAGTAAACTACTTCAGATTTAATATTTTTTTGTTTGTTCTCTCCACTGTAACTGTTGATGTGCTGCATACCACTGTAAAAACATGTTTATTGTAATTTGTGTGTATACTGATCATGTCTAAATATCTAAATGTATCTAATTTTTCTATGTGGAGCTTTTATATTTGGGCCTCTGCTGAAAATGAGCCGAAAACACCCCCGGTTAACAAATGTAAAATAAAAATAAAAAATAAACTTCTGTTCATCCAGGAGTTGTCAGGTTAGCAACACGGACTTATCACGGCTTGACAACTGACCATTTGGTGGCCTATGACTACACTTTTATTAATGTTGGTAGCAAATGTATTACTAGCTCTGCTACTTGGTGTAATGAACCGCTGCAGTGCGTGACGCTCAGCGACAACTCTCTGAAGTTGTGAACATAAATAATTTAACAAACAAATAAATAACTTTATTACACTCCAGTCTCACTCTAGAGTGCAGCAATGGCCAGATGGCCACCACAGAAGAGTTCAGGTAGTGGACAGCTTTAAAAGCTGTAGTAACAGTTCACTGCTCCTCTGAAGAACACTTCACTTCTGACCACTGAATGGCAGTGCTAATCCTTTTACAGCTTTCACAGCGGTAAACACTTTGTGCTGTTACAATTTTCCCCTTCTGTTACCTGTAGTAAATGGATCAAAGCTCCATGACTAAGCAGAGATATGACTGGCTATCTCGAATCATAAATCAGCTGTTATATGTGTTTTAATCTTAGATATCAAGACTTACCTCTTGACCTTTGAATCGCTCTAGAGGTGAATTTCTTGCTATCATGCCTTGAACGAAGAATGACTTATAATCCCGTGAATTCTAATTCACATTGTACATTTGGTTTGTTTAGATAAGTACTGTCTAAATTACATAGTAGTTCATGTGCTCATTGAGTAATTCATGTCACATTTTACCAGTTGTGTGAGCTTTATCAGCCTGCTATTCATACCTCTCAACTGCTATGATTTAGACATTAACACTGTGATTTTGGCCCACAGATTTAGCCTTGTTCCTTCTAGATTTATGGTGCTACTCCTAAAGTCAGACCTGTTTATGTATACATACATTATTATATACATAAATTAAGCCTATGCAAAGATTCACTACCACTTACCATACCTGGTTTTAAGCAAGAGCGAACCCCGCAGTCTCTAGGAGACCCCAACCACAGCAAGTTATGTTCTTTTGATATTTTGTTACATGCATGTTTTTTAATACCGTTACTGAATTATCACTTACGACATACACACATTTACATTTATATAAAAGTAATCAAACTGTATTAACTTCATATTCACAAACACTATACTTCACATATATTGCTATATATCATATAACCTAAGCCACATTACATAAATTATTCAATTCCTGCTCTTTTTTTAAACAAGAAACATCTTTATTAAACTGTCACTTACAACATACATTTATATAAATGAAAACAAACCACACCAACACAATCCTAGTTGCAAGCATTTTACATCACAAACCATAATGACACACTCCCAATTGCAAACATTATACATGATCTATAATCTACCCAACCAGTTTCATTGAAACATTACATAGCTCATTTAAGTTCTACCTTCTTTTAAACCTCATTCCTCCCGTGTGTACTGTTCCCACAATCCCCATTTTTCCCCATGTAGTTTACTACTACCCTTTTCTAAAGATTTCAATTCTAGTTGTTTTATCTCTGTTACTATATTCACTACTTATAGTATAGTTGGTTTAGATTTTGATTTCCATTTTCTAGTAATTGCTTTTTCTGGCAGCCACCCCAATTAGACACAGCAAGGCCTTACAATGTCTAGGCAATTCCGATTCTGTATCATAGCTCAAAAATATCATCTCCCTTGTCACACCAATCTGCCCACCCAGCATTTCTGACAATGCACCCCGCAGGGAATCCTTAAAGTCCACCAACTCACCACACGCCCAGAAAATATGTTCCCAATTACCTCTTTCTCCCCCATCACACCTCCAACATTTGCTGTCTACCTGAGGAAAAATTCTCTGGAGTCTACTTGGGGTATAAAAATATCTATGTAAACATTTCCAAGCAAAAATCCTAAATCTTCTACATTTTTGTTGCATATCTGGGAGACATACATATACACTCGTATTGTTTCTTTGTAAATTGTGTATCCAATCTCTCTTCCCAATCCTGTCTAACCTCCTCTGATTGATTCTTATAGTTATCATGCAATACTTTTTATACTCTTTGCTACATGCATGTCAAACCAACAAAAGCTAGCATGGTAATCTTGTGAACTTAATAAACCAGTTAGATAAAAGTAATAACTTCTAAGATGAAGAATCCTAAGGACTGACAATTGCTTCTCCATTAAAATCCAAAGTGGTCTATGGTTGACGTAACAATATTTTGTCAAGCAGTGTGTTTCATAATTTCATTAAATGTTTTAACACTGACACTGCGTCCTTGACTTAGTGCATGTATGTATGCATTTATTTGTTAGCATTTGTTTACTGGGAAAGTCTGATTGGGCCATGACAGTCCTCTTTTCAGAGGAGGCCTGTGGAGAAAAGCTCCACATCTAACAAATCTTACAAGAAGTCATAAAATACAATACAGCAAGTTAACTATCACATACAGAACACCAAAAGAAAATAAATAAAGATATATTCTAGAAATCATTAAATTCCACAGTTACATTTCAGTTTTACTCAGTAGCAATGACAATATTTAGGTTTAAATCCTGCTGACTGGTATTCTCTCCTCTACAATTAACATGCTGATGAGGGGGACACCTCAATCCTTAACTGTGTGGGGACCTCACAAAAGCTGCTACCAGACAGGCAAGAATAATGAGAAAAAAGAGCTTTCATTCTCCAAAAATGTACACTTTATCCTAAACAAGGCCATGATGTGACCCCATTAGGATAAACGGGATAATCAGTTAATGAACGCGAGTGAGGTAAGAGCTGAAGATCAGCACCCCAGAGCTTACCTGGGATTTTAACAAGTGCAGATGCACCCAAGCATCAGGGATGGTTTTCTCTTTCAAAGAGTTTTAAAAGTACTAGCAGGACACCAAATAATGTAATTCTCAACTTCTTTGCTCGATAATTATGGAAAAAGCTAAAGATAATAGCAGAATAAAGGCTCAAAATCAGGAACACTTTTAAAATATTAACTCTAATTCAATTGAAAGGTTAAGAGAACAATACATTCTACATCAACATTCACTGTTTAGACAATAAGAGGTATAAAACTTTAATGTCTGGCATTATTGGCTGTATGTAATCCTGAATGATTTACCAGCAAGTCAAATATTTTATGAGGAGCAGGTCAAAAATATGAGGCAAAACCACGAACATTCTGTGAAAACAGGGTCAGTGACAGGTATACATTTCTCCTGATAACTGTTAAACAGCTGTCAATGATATGGTGGGGCAGTTCTACAGTTGCACAATGTATTTCTATTTGCTGAAATCAGTGTAAAACCTAGTAATGCAATAGCTTATGTGTGTGTATGGGGGGTGCAGTGTAAGAGTAACAAGCTGGTTATAATTTCAC
Source organism: Protopterus annectens (assembly GCF_019279795.1). NCBI lineage: Eukaryota > Metazoa > Chordata > Ceratodontiformes > Protopteridae > Protopterus > Protopterus annectens. Next base: position 1,288,709,808 of record NC_056747.1, read on the forward strand.
TTTCTATCACAAATATAATCAGCACTGCCATTATGATTGTATGTGGGTGGGGTGTTGCAGTGATATATTTAAGAGTAACAGGTTAGACATAATTTCTTTCACTTACCATCACAAACATGGACCGTACGTGTTAGTTGCAAAAAACACAAACCTCCTCCGTTCTGCCCAATAAAGGGTTAGTTGGTTATTTTTGGTGGTTTGGTAGGAACAGGATGTGTTTGGGTTATTTTTGGTGGTTTGGTAGGAAAAGGACGTGTTGGGTTATCTTTGGTAGTTTGACAGGCACAGGACGTGTGTTGGTCATCTTTAGTAGTTTGGTAGGAACAGGATGCATGTTGAGTTATCGGTGGTTTGGCAGGAACAGGACATGTTGGGTTATCTTTGATGGTTTGGTAGGAACAGGACATATGTTGGTTATTTTTAGTGGTTTGGTAGGAACAGGATGTGTGTGTGTTATTTTTAGTGGTTTGGTAGAAACAGGACGTGTGTGGGTTATTTTTAGTAGTTTGGTAGGAACAGGATGTGTGCGGGTTATTTTTAGTGGTTTGGTAGGAACAGGACGTGTGTGGGTTATTTTTAGCGGTTTGGTAGGAACAGGACGTGTGTTGGTTATCTTTGGTAGTTTGGCAGGAAAAGGATGTGTGTTGGGTTATCGTTGGTGGTTTGGTAGGAACGGGACATGTGTTGGTTATTTTTGGTGGTTTGGTAGGAACAGGACATGTGCTGGGTTATCTTTGGTGGTTTGGCAGGAACAGGACGTATGTTGGTTATTTTTGGTAGTTTGGTAGGAAGAGGAAGTGTGTTGGTTATCTTTGGTGGTTTGGTAGGATGAGGATGTGGGTGCAAAAACAACTGCTCACTGGCACAGTGGTGCAGCGAGTAGCATCACCGTTTCACAGTGCTTTGATCTGGTTGAGTTCTTGGCTGTGGCTTTTTCTATGTAAAGTCTGCATGCCCTCCCTGAATGTGTGTATGTGTCTCTGAGTGTATACCTGTGTATGTGCTTTGGTTTTCTCAAGTAACTGTATTTAGAGCACAACCTAGAGCTGTTTACTGAATTTCCTGTTTGCACTTATTTTTAAAATCGTTTTTTTCTAAAAACTTGCATTTTATCTGTCTTTGGCCTAGCACTCTTGTGTGGGGTAATTTACTGCACTGTTATAACTTGTTGATACTTGTGAACCTCTGCTATCTCTGAAAAAACAAAAAAAATCTTGCTTTTTTCCCCACTTTTCTGAGATTTAAAAAAGTTCAGTTACAGGCTTGCTGTTCTTGAACTGTTTGTAAGTTTCTGTGAGGCCATGTTTTGCTTGGGCTAAAGGGAAGTCTCTCTGTTGATCAGTGGCAGTGAAAAACATTGAACAGCCTGCCTGCCCCTGTGGGAGTGGTTACTGACTTGAAACTGTAGTTTTATTGGCCATTTTGGGTCAATTCCAAAACTCCTTCATCTTCCTCTCTTAAAACCCTCTTTTGCGTATTTTTGTGCATAGCGCAACAGCGGGCAGCGCCGCCTAATTGGGTTTAAACTATTCCTGGCTCCACAAAGTCTGCTCTTCACTTTTTCCCTTAGAACTGCTCTCTCTCTCAATTTAAACACCATATACTCATTCTAAGGCCCTTCACTGGTCCAATCAAGTAATCCTACAAGTTAGCACTATTAAACCATAAGCACTACTTACTCTTATACTCTCTACGATTACCCTGTCCTCTATTGGTCCGTCTTAAATTTAGTTTCCCTATATTACTCTAGCATGTCCAAAGGTCAGTCAATGGTTTCCTCTCCAGTCCAGCTGGTGAATCTGGGAATTTTGAGGCAATGTTACAACTGTCTCATGTACACGGACAACCCTCTTCTCCTCCAAACAGATTCAAATATATGTGAGAGATGCAACTATTTAGCCAAACTGGAGGCTGAGCTCTCTCATCTCAAAACTGGTGTAACCAGTCAGGAGGAGAAGGTAACCTCACACAACACAATTCCAGTATCACAGTCCCACCACATCAGCGAACCAAACACATAAATACACAAAAACATACTCGGAGGCTCTAAATAAAAATCTACCTAACAGAGACCTCCAAAGCAGACATCCAAGCAAACGCTACCTCAAAACAAAACACACACAACACATAACCCACAAAGTCAGTGTGCCAAGCAGCCACAGCCCTCAAGGCTGAATAACACACCTGATACTCTTGTTATAGGTGACTCTATTGTCAGACACACTGACGTCCCGCTCACCAGGCTGAATAAAGAGAAGGTCACGGTGAGCTGCCTGTCGGGTGCTAGGATCCGCCACATAACTCAAGCACTCAGGTCACTCCAAAGCAAATACAAATATGACTCAGTCATTGTACATGCTGGTGTGAATGACCTGAGACGTACCTCCCTGGACTACATGAAAAGAGACAGAGGAACTCTCTGATCATGTAGCCCAGGCTGGTATGACCCTGACCTTGAGCAGCATCTTACCCTCACCTAGAATGATGCCACAGTACAAAGACAAAATGATCGATTTTAACAATTGGCTAAAATTTTGGTGTCATTCAAAGGGGATCCAGTGTCTGTCAGCCTGGGATGATATGCTCGACAAGCCACGTTTCGCTAGGGGCGGCTTGCACCTGTCACCACTGGGCTTTCGGATATTGGCAAAGGCTCTTGCCACCCCCATAGTGCCTTTTTAGGCAAGGCTCAAGTCAAACCCACCCCATAGACAGCACAAGGAACAAGAAACTAAGGGTAATGCTGCTAAACGCCAGAAGTCTTAACCTCAAGATGCACGCACTCAAAGCTCTCCTCAGTATGGAGAACATCGATATCTGTGCAGTGACAGAAACCTGGTTCAAGGCTCCAGAGAGCACCCCAGCACTACCAGGCTATACCTCATATCATGCTTTTCGGCCCCAAAACCCGGACCGAACCACAAAAGGAGGGGGAGTTTCCATATTTATCAAGGAAATCCACACCTCCAGGTTAGTGGCATTGCACAAAGTATCGGAGACCATCCATGTGCAACTAACAGTGGGCAAGACTGCTTTTCAGTTTATAGCATCCTACAGACCACCCTCTCAAAGTCAGGAATCCCACTTGGCTTTCCTGAAAACATTGGAGAACATGAAGATCTCTCCGTACACCATTATATTGGGCGACTTCAACTACCCAAACATTGACTGGGAGCACTACTCAAGCCCCAGCACCTTAGCCCAAAGGTTCCTGGAAATTATAAACTCAAATGCTATGGAACAACTAGTCACCGCTCCCACAAGAGGGGACAACATACTAGACCTGATCATTACCAACATGGGGACTCTATGCTCCACACCAGAAGTATATCCCTCATTGGTAAGATCAGACCATTAATTAATTTCACTGGATGTCCACATCCCGACCCCACCCCCAGCCCAGAAAACCACAGTGAAAAACTTCTCAAAAGCGAACTTCTCACTTCTCAAAACCGAAGTGGAATCCTTAAAGGCCCCAGGGCCAGTGGAAACTACGGCCCAAACTGCAGAATCCTATATAAACGCATTCTAAGGACATCTCCAGGAATGCATGGATCATGCTATCCCAAACAAAACCAAGACCCAATCATCCAAAGGCAGGCGTCCAGTCTGCTGGACCCCTGCCATAAATAAACTGTGCAACAGGAGGAGGAAGCTACTACATGATGAGCAAAATCCCTAATAGGGAAGGCATCTCTGATCAGTACTAGCAAAAAATTACGATCCCTCATAAAATCCTCCAAGGCCGACTTCGAGAGAAAAATTGCACAGGACACCAAAGACAATCATAAGGCTTTTTTCAGTTATGTTAGAAACCTGGGATGCAACTCCCAGACTTGTTCCGAGCTGATTCTAAACGACAAAAAATACACTGAACCCACAGACATCGCCAATATCCTGGCAGACAGGTTCAGTGCAAACTTCTCCCCCCCAAAAGAGCAAGTATCTAGCCGGCAGAGGGCTCCCTCCCAAACATCTCAGATGCTCAGGTGAAGGCTGCCCTCTCCAAAGCAAAAAACACTGCTTCCATGGGACCAGATGGCATCCCAGGTTGCGTCCTACATGAACTCCAAGAGAAACTAATCCCTCAAATAAAACAGCTATACAATCTCAGCCTCACTACAGGATATGTGCCCACAGAATGGCGTACAGCAGCAGTGGTCCCACTCCACAAAGGTGGAGCCTCTATGGACCCTGGAAACTATCGCCCCATAAGCCTGACTAGCTTAGTCTGCAAGGCTATGGAGAGGATCATCATGGAGCTCATAAACAAAGACATTGGGGACCTACAGACACTAGATCCTACCCAGTTCGGCTTTGTCAAGGGCAGATCCTGCCTTTTGAACCTGGTTGACTTCTTCGAAGCAGTCACCAAAGCCATAGATGAAGGGAAGGTAGTCCACACAGCCTATCTGGACCTTGCAAAGGCATTTGACACAATACCCCACTCGGGCATCATAGATAAGCTATCCAGCTTAAATATAAACCCCTATGTCACAAGATGGGTCGCAAACTGGCTCAAAGACAGAACCCACAGAGTGAGAGTTGCTGGAGCCATGTCAGACTCGAAACCGGTCACAAGTGGCGTCCCACAGGGTTCTGTCCTGGGACCACTCTTGTTCGGTATATACTTTTCCGAGGTACAGGCAAATGTGGGAGGACTATGGCTCACCAAGTTCACAGACGACTGCAAACTGGGCGCTATAATCAACTCTCCAGCTGACACAAACATCCTTCAAAAAGGTCTGAGAGAGACAGATAACTGGTGCCAGCGCCATGGTTTAAAGCTAAATGCCAAAAAATATATAGTCATACCCTTTGGCAAAAACAATGTGCCCACAAATTACCACATAGGCGGAAACCCATTAAGTACAGAGAAAGTTATTAGGGACCTGGGGACCCAAGTTGATAGCAATCTCTCCTTTGAAAACCACATTGCCAAAGTGGTTAGAAAGACCTTCTACATAGCCCACCTCATCACGAAGGGTTTCACATCTAGATCAAGAGAGGTAATCGTGCCCCTTTATTCATCCCTCATCAGGCCCATCATAGAATACAATGCCCCTTTTGGGATGTACCTTACCCGACACCTGCAGCAATTAGAAAGACCCCAAAAGTATCTCACCAAGAGGATCAAGGGTCTCAAACAGATGCCATATGCTTCTCGGTTAAAAAAACTCCAGCTCTACTCAGCTGCATACCGCCTACTTCGAGGCGATCTATGCCCGACATACAAAGCTATGTCAAATCCAGAATTAATGGACATGCTCCACCTCAGTAAATCTAAATCCCTTAGAGCCACATGCTCGAGGGACTTGAACCTCAGCACAGAAATAAATAAAACTTGCTGGAGGGACAGGTTCATAACCCAGAGGCTCCCTTCGCTATGGAATAGAATTCCAGTTCATGTGAGGCAGAGCACCTCACTGAATCTCTTCAAGAAGAATCTCGATAAGTGGATGGGGGATCGTAGGTTTGTCCCAGGGATTACTCCCGTGTCACTATTAGACAGAGGCAAAGTAAACTAAACCTTAAAAAGGGCACAGTATACTCAAATCAAGGGGTGGCGTAAGCCATACAGAATCGGGCTAAGCTTATAACTGCCCCCGGGCAGATAGCCTAGTATGAACCTATGAACATTAAAGACACGCAGTAGGTGAACTGGCATTCCTCCAGTTTCCCTGAAGGTGAAAGTGCAGTGTGTGTGTGTCTAAAAATAAATATCACCGATTTTTATCTGTGCACATACACAACTCTTTGGATAGCAATAAAAATTAAGATATCAACTAATTATCTTTCAAAAATAAGGCTTAAAATACATCACAGAACATTCAAACCTTTTGAGTTTCTAATGGTCTGGCGGTCCTCAACACCCCTTGACTATATAAAACTTTGACATGGACTTAGTGGTTGCCTCTGCCCTCAACCTTGCTTATTCCAAAACCAGCTCTGTTGAGGGGTATGAGCAGGAGGTTGCCTGTTGCTTTTGTGAGGGCTGGGGATGGTGTGGTCAGTAATTTTCCTCACAAACAAACCTCAGTAGTGTGCACAAGAAGTTATTATATTTCATGCTGGGGACAGTCAAATCAGTTTTTTTATCTCACAGACCTTAGAGATGTGCAAATAAGGTTAGTATAACTTGTGTAGGGGCAGTTATACTGTCTAGCAGCAACAAGCTGGAATACATTACTATGATTGTTATTTTTTTTTTCACTTAACTCACAGTTACACACTGGACATGTATACAGGTGGCTGTCTTTGTATGGTAGGGATGAGGAGTGTGAATCATGTTATGTATGTGTATTCATGACAGCAGTCAGTTGAAATAAACGACTGTGGCCATTTTAACATTACTTTAATTTCTATCCAATACCAGTGGGTTGCACAGATGATTGTCTTTTTTTTTTTGGGGGGGGGGGTTAGTATCCACAGACAGGATTGATGTTGGCAAACATTTTTTTTTTTTATTTAGTGTGAGCTACTGTTTCGAAATTTTGAACATTAAGCCTTGGACACATCTTATGTTTTCTTACGACTACCTCTACTTTCTGAATATATTTTTATTCACAGAAGGAAAATCCTTCTATGTGGCCCACCTAATCACAAAAGGGTTTGCATCCAGATCGAAAGAGGTCATTGGGCCTCTCTATGCATCACTCATCAGACCCATCATAGAGTACAATGCCCAATTTGGGATGTACCTTACAAGACACCTGCAACAACTGGAAAGACCACAGAAGTACCTCACCAAGAGGATCACTGGCCTCAAGCAGATGTCCTATGCAGCTCGACTGAAAAAACTCCAGCTGTACTCGTTTGCATACCACCTACTCAGAGGTGATCGCTGCCTGACATACAAGGCCATGTCCAACCCAGAATTGATGGACATGCTCCACCTAAAGAAAACCATATCCCCCTCGAGCCACACGCTCCAGGGATCTAAACCTCATCACAACAATAAATAGGATGTGCTGGAGGGATAGATTCCTGTCCCAGAGACTTCCCATGCTCTGGAACAAGATTCCAATCTACATTAGGCAGAGCTCCTTGCTAACCCTCTTCAAGAGAAACCTTGACGAATGGATGGGAAACAGAAAGTTTACCTCAGGGATCACTTCAATGGCTCTGCTGGACAGAGGCACAGGGAACTAATCTAAGGGGGTGGTGAAAGCCAACACATTCTGGCTAGGCTTACGGGCAGATAGCCTAGTACCTACCTATGAACCTATACATTTTTACCTATTTTATGTCTACTTACTACAAGATGCTTTACTAACCTGGTACTTTTATGGCAGAAATCCCAAGTAATGTAACCACATTTAACCTTTGCATGTAATTATCTCACTTAGTATTACAATTGTAACCTCGGCCATGCTTACTCTAACAAATTGTTAACTACTTCTCCACATATATGTGTACAGAACTTTTACAAACGTTATACCCAGCGCTGTTATGTTCTTGTTTATAGTTTTGTGGTGCTTTTTTCTCCGGGCCTCCACTGAAAATGGGCTCTCTTCAGCCCAGTTGACTTTCCCGGTAAACAAAAAAATATAATTGATGAACAGACAAAAAATATGCTCCGTGGTTCTGCTGAGATTATGTGTGTAGCTATTTCTCTACAGCAACTCCCATCTGACTGAGCTGGTGGTAGCTCGGGTAGATGTAGAAGATCTTAGGGCACCCATTTAAAGACATGGAGAAGTTCCCAGATGCCCCGGCCAAATTTCCCTAGTTATGCAGTTACCACCTCGCCCCCAAAAAAAAAGAAAAAGGTTACGGTCTAAGGAGTCTAACGCAGTTAACAAAGAAATAAATAAAATGAAGCCCTCCACATTTTATGATGTCTGCAAATAATGTGGTGGGTGTCACGCTTTTCCACGTGTGGCAGCATTAGCTGGGCTGCTTACAACATGCCACTGCCTCTATAATTTACGTGATGAATTCAGCTAGCACACTAAAGCCCTTTTTACACCCGAGATTAGGACAACACTGTTGTAGCTCCCGCACGTGCACCGCGCGCTTAATACATACCTACATGTGAAGTGTAGCTCAACAAAAGGTTACAATAGCAAGACAGTTATAACGATTACATACAATCATCTGCTTACGCGCAATTACCACAAAACAATAACATACAAAGAACCACGTGGTTTACACCAGATGCTCTGATCCTTCCAGAACGCGTGCCCTTTAGGCGTGTGGCGCCTGCGTTCTACGGACCAAGCACGTCACCAGCAGTGGATTTTGCAAGTCATGGGGGCGGCTGTTGGGAGCTTGATCCTTGATACTCCGTTCCGGAAATTCTTCCTTTTTGTGATAACATACGTACCTTCCAACTGTCACATACATGGCACCTACCTGCTTTTATTAGCTACGTGACTATTAAAGTCATAAATAAAAGTGTACAAACGTTTACGACCAACTTTCCACAGCTCAATAAAATGCAAGGTCGGTGGCAGGCAAGCCTTCAGCCACGCCCCGTATGTTGGAGTCAGTGATATTTAGCTCGCGTGTAATTCTTCCAAACTGAATGGCTGCTTCCGCTGTCATCCCAGCTTTACTCCCACCTCCTTTCGTGACATCGTCTTATGCGGGCACAGGCCGGTATTGCTGCTCAGTAACTGTCATGGCAAAACTGACTCCCATGCGCTGTTTTGTGCTAACGCGCTTTATTAAAAACCGACCGCGTGAGCAAGCTGGAGACGTCACGGGGCGGGGGAAGTGCACGGGGAGACACCTAGTTCACTATATGCAATAGCAGCCGGTACACGCAGGAGGTGAATGCTCGAGGTCCCACAGTTGGCCAGCTAAACATTCAGGTACTGGAGCTCTGATACCCCCAGGGAGGGGCAGATGTTACGGCTTGAAGGGGGGCTTTTATAATAAACCACCATGTGTGTGGGTAAACGTGCCTGGGTCAGAGTCCACAGGGATTGCTGGGAAGCAGACAGGTGCATTTGTCATGGTTTCACGAAACGAGAACGTGCTATGCGGAGGCAGGTGGTCTTTTTGGGATAGGATTTATGGGGGCGGGGGTACACGAAAGTACCTGCCCTGACGAAATGTCACGCTGCCAGGCATAGGGTGGTACAGTGCTTGTCTGCGTTTGTTGGGATGAAGTAGGAAACTTGGGGAAGCATAACGCCTTTGTCAGAAGTCTGAGCCAGTCGTTGGTATGTAGTGGTGACTGAATGTAAAACAGAGCATCAGTTCCCTGTTGTATTGTCATTTAATGAATTATTGCATAGTGGGCATCAGAAATCTGAGCAGCTTACTGGGCAGCTTAGAGTGCCATGGAGGTGACAGACTTGCTGCATTATGAGTTTTGTCTTTTTATACAATGGTTGGTATGCATACTTGTTCAGTAACGCCCGTCTATAGGTATCTTTGTATCTCAAATTTTGTAATGAACTTTGCTTTACCATGTGCCTTACAGTGTACCTTGATGTGCTGCAGTAACCTATGGTTTTGTACTTCTCTTTAAAATAATATGTTTCATGTGGGGTATCAGTTGCTTGGTGCACTTGGTTTTGCTTTCTTGTTCATCAGATTCCTTTCATCAAACTGTCATTTAAGGTTCATGTGCTGTTATTGTTTGTTTTGTCTTGTTATTGTGCACTGGATACAGGGTTGTCAGTCAGAATGTAGTTTAGTAATTGTATACCAGTAACATGGCCCAGTGTGTAATCTGGTTTTGATCCTGTTGGTTTCTCTACTTGTAGAATTGAGAGGAGCGATGTATGCATTGGAAAAGACTTGACCTCCTCTTGTGTGAGAGAAGGATCATTTATGTTTTATTCAATCAGGATAATTTAATAACTGTAAATGGGGGTCATAGGCGTGGTGAGCGTTTCCTTGGTTGTTTAGTAACATATCTGCGATTTGTAAACTCGGGCAGAGGGATTTGAATACTGATGTTTGTCTAATTCTGATTTGTAGACATTATGTATAAGCTCTGTCTGATAACTTCCTGAAGCAACTTTTTGTGAGGGTTGTAGTAGGAGCAAGTTCTCCATATCCTTGTAATCCGTATCCTTGCTCGAACCCGGATTGATGCCTCAATGCCCCCTGCCCCTATACTTGTCTACTCTACTGTTCCATGTTACCTACCTTATTAACAACTAAGGTAACCTAACAAGATTTTCCTTCCTAGTATAAAAAAAACTCTATATTTTTATTTTCTCTCATATGTTGCTTTTTCTTTGATTTTTAATCTCCGCTTAATTTAGACTCTGTGCAAATTTATCTCATGTACAATCAAAACAATGTATAGCATTCTCATGTTACTATTGTATATATTCTATGTTTTGTTACTGTCTATGCTTGGAGCTTTTCTCCCCAGGCCTCTACTGAAAATGGACATATATCCAGTTAGACTAGCCCGGTCAACAAATGTAAAATAAAAATAACTAAGTATATTCTTACACTTTTTAATTTTGTTTTAGGGTTGGACATCCTAAACAGTTTATGCCCAATTTTCAACAACTCCTGGGTTCACTTTGTCTAGCCTTTCTTCATACAGGTACTCAACTCCCTCTCATACCTGTATTGCTATCACTTAGTATCTGGCTTTCTACTGTGCCCCTTTTGTCATTTGGAGATCAAATGATGAGGGTGGACTACTCCTAACACTTTGAAGGTGGTGGTATATTTGGTCGCTGAAAATTGCTACAGTATGTGTGTGGGGGTGGTCTTGTATCCTAGTCCAACTGCACATGTAGTGGTAGTGGGTGTGACAGGTGTATTGCTTATGCTTGGTAGCTGTATGTGTACTGCATATGCCAGTTCCTCTACTTTTTCCTGAGATCTGCCCATTTCCCATTCAGTTCTACTCATAGCTAAACCCGGTAGCATAATTCATCCATACTCTGGCCACAGTGCTGACAGTAAAGATATATATAACTAGATCTATACAATGCACGCAGAGAGAAAGACGTGTGTATAGCCAGATCAAGCCACCCTTGACCTTTCCCAGGCTTGGACCTCTGGCTTTGCAGTCAGTTGTCATAGCAGTTAACCATGAGCCACCTTTTTTGCCCACACTTCAAAAAAAAGTTTAAAATAAAAATCATCTGTTTGGTTATAGAATCGTTCTCCAAATTAAATTTAAAATAACTTTTGACTGTGTTTAAATTGAGTTCTGAGTTTAAATGACATAGGTTCATAGATTAGTACTAGGCTAAGTGCCCTTGTGGGCCATTTTAAGACTAGCCAATTGCTCCATGTGAGAATCCAACTCGGCACCTTGTGTCTGTAAGATAAACACCTTAACCATTATGCCAACCTCCCACCCCAATGTGCCCTTTGTATGTGAGCATCCAGTTGGTTTTGGATTATTTTCCCAGTTTTAGTAGTAGTAAGCTGTTTTATGAAGTATTTTGTACTTAAGAGCATCAGTTGATAGGATGTTTTTTCATAACATTTTTAAATGTAGCTTTGCGGCTGCAGTTCTTTTCTCCGCTGCAACACTTGTGTAATGGATGTAAAGAACACATTGTGTTTTGCAAAAATAGTTCCACTGTGTATTTTATTTATTTATTATTGTATATATATTTTTTTGCTATTTGTTTTTTTTTTTTTTTTTTGTCATTCAGATTTGAAAGTATTGCACATTTGCTCACTTTAATAAGGTCTGTTTTGTCTCAGTATAAAGAATGGGGTGTGTTTTTGTTTGGGCTGGGAGAGTACCGTGACTCAAAGTGTGTGTTTGTGGTGGATGTATTGGTGGCAGTGTCTTGTATTATTGGAGAGAGCTTCTTTATTTTGCTAGAGGTAAAGTGTGTGTCTGACATTCTCCAAGTGCAAATAACACTAGGTAAGACTGCAATCCAAATTGTAGCTTGCTACAGATCCCCCACCATACCCCAAGATTCTCATTACACCTTTCTAAACATACTGGAAAATATTAAGATAGAACCAAACACCCTAATACTGGGTGATTTTAACTACCCTGCCATTAACTGGGAAAACTACTCGTGTCCCAACACCTTTGCGCAACGGTTCTTGGAATTCATAAATTCCAACTCCCTGGATCAACTAATCCATAGTCCCACCAGGGGCTCCAATATCCTAGACCTAGTCATTACCAACATGGGAAATCAATGCTCCATACCTATGGTCACCCCCTCGTTAGTCAGGTCTGACCATAAGCTAATCACCCTTAACATCCACATCCCACCCCCACCCCCCAGTAAAGAAACCACCATAAAAAACTTCTCCAAAGCCAACTTCATGCTACATAAGTCAGAAGTGACAAACTTCATGACACCCATGCAGACGGGAACTGAAAGTTCAACTGCTGAATCCTACACTAAGGCACTGTACGAGCACATCCACTCATGCATGAATCGTGCCATCCCAAATAGAACCAAAATGCTCTCATCCAAAAAAAGGAAGCCAATCTGGTGGTACCCTGCCATAAACAAACTTTACAACAAAAGGAAGAAACTTTTGCAGAAAAGAGGAAAATCCCAGGATGCAAAAAACTCCCTTACTAGCCTCAGTAAGAAACTGAGATGCCTCATAAAATCCTCCAAAGCTAGTTACGAAAATAAAATTGCCAAAGATTCCAAAGACAACCACAAAGCATTCTGTAACTGTCAAGAATCTCAATGGCAATGCTCAGATCTGCTCTGAGCTAAGACAGAATGGCATTAAATATACTGATCCGAAGGATATTGCCAATATCCTGGCAGATCGATTCAGTGCCAACTTCACCCCCCTCTCACCCCCTAAATGGCCCATCTCAATACCGGAAGATTGCCAAATTCCAGTAATAACGGCCACACAGGTACAAAACGCACTCTCTAAAGCCAAGAATACAGCATCCATGGGACCAGATGACATCCTGGGCTGTGTACTACATGAACTACAATATGAACTGGCACCTCACCTAAGTGTCACGTTTAATCATAGCCTCACCTCAGGTTTCGTGCCCACTGAGTGGCGCAGAGCTACAGTTATCCCAATCCACAAGCGGGGATCCACCTTGGATCCCGGAAACTACCGTCCCATCAGTCTGACAAGCCTTATCTGCAAGGCCATGGAGCGTATTATCATGGAACTTATAAACAAAGACATTGGCAACCTTCAAACACTGGACCCCACCCAGTTTGGGTTTGTGAAGGGCCGATCTTGTCTCCTGAACCTGATTGACTTCTTTGAATCAGTCTCCAGAGCCATGGACAAGGGTAAGGTGGTCCACACAGCCTATCTAGACCTTGCCGAGGCCTTTGACACCATCCCCCACTCTGGAATCATAGATAAACTTACTAAGTTGGGCATTAATCCCTATATCACCCAATGGGTTGCTAAATGGCTTACTGATAGAACCCACACTGTAAAAGTAGCCGACTCCAAATCCAGCTCCAGACAAGTGACAAGTGGAGTACCTCAGGGTTCAGTCCTGGGGCCTCTCTTGTTTGGCATCTACTTCTCTGAAGTACAGGTCAACACTAAGGGACTCTGGCTAACAAAGTTTGCAGATGACTGCAAACTGGGAGCCATTATTGAATCCACAAATGATGTGGATACTCTACAAAAGGGCCTTACAGAAACAGATGCTTGGTGCCAGAGCCATGGGCTCAAGCTCAATGCCAAGAAATGTATAGTTATCCCCTTTGGGAAAAAATATGTACCCATGAATTACCACATAGGTGGCAGTACACTAAACACCGAAAGTGTGATAAGAGACTTAGGGACACAGGTGGACAGTGGTCTCACCTTAGATAACCACATCGCCACAACAGTCAGGAAATCCTTCTATGTGGCACACCTCATCACGAAGGGCTTTTCATCCAGAAAAAAGGAGGTCATTGTCCCACTGTACTCATCCCTCATTAGACCCATTATAGAATACAACTCCCCATTTGGTATGTACCTCTCAAGACATCTGCAACAACTGGAAAGGCCTCAGAAATACCTCACTAAAAGAATCACAGGCCTAAAGCAGATGCCCTACGCTGACCGCCTTAAAAAAACTCCAGCTATACTCTGTCACATATCGTCTACTCGGAGGTGATCTCTGCTTAACATACAAGGCCATGTCAAACCCAGAGCTGTTGGACATGCTACACTTAAAGAAATCCCAATCCCTCAGAGCTGCACGCTCCAGGGATCTAACTCTTGTCATTACAATAAACAAAACATGCTGGAGGGATAGGTTCCTGACCCAGAGACTCCCCAGACTCTGAAATAGATTGCCCATACATGTCAAGCAGAGTGCCTCTTTGGACCTCTTCAGGAGGAACCTTGACGATTGGATGGGAGAAAGGAAATTCACCCCAGGGATCACGTCAGTCGCCCTGCTAGACAGGGGTCCAGGAAAGTAAATAACGTGGGAAGAAATAGCCAGGGAATTGTTATGGCTAGGCTTGTATAGGCCCTAGGGCTGATAGCCTAGTACCAACCTATGAACCTAAAATGTATACATTTGTTTGCGCTTTGTTTGTATTGTTATAAGGACAGTGTGTGCGCTTTTTTTATATATGCTCCTGCTTTGGGGCTGTTGTAATTTAGGATAGATAAGAAGAGGTTGACTGTTCAGAAGCTGGCAGTTCAGTTTGTTGCTTGGTTCTTGTAGGAATGATTGTTTTCACTCTGAGGTCACAGAACTGGTGTTGCCACAATGCTACTGACATCTTCAGGGTCAGCTGCTCTAACATTCTCTTTTTCTGTGTACCTGCAGGTTGCTTGTAGTTTTTTTTCTAAAAGGGTCAGACCACATTTGTTTCTTTTTACAGAGACCTTTTTCAGTTGATTCGTGGTTTATTACCATATGACAAGATGTCTTTAGTCGTCTTCGTCCACTACAATGAGTAGGGGCTACAGTAAAAAAAAAAGCTGTTAGTAGAGTTGAGAGTTGAACATGCATGGAAAAAGTATGTCAGTATCACAAGCCCTTCTGCTTTCATGTTACCAATGTAAAGCCGCTTGAAAAATTGATCAGGGCTTATAGCAAGTAAAATCATGAGGAATGTTTTTATTCTTGTGAAACAAATACATTTTTTGAGAGCATACAGTGCAGTAAAACTGTTGGCATTTCCATCATAGCTGCACGTTGTATCATTTCTCGCTTAGGTTAACAACACTAAGAGTTGTTCTGCTAGCTTGTGTGATGGTTTAGAATTAACTGTAGGTGTGATCCGAGACCACACAAGGGGTTAACTTTTTTTTTTACATGTGAAGTGTACTTTTACAGCGAGTCTGTTGTCTCTTGGTATTGTTATTCAGGAATTTCATTTGGGTGTGTAATTAAAATACTACAGATACCTGTATCCTTTTTTTTTGTAATACATTTGGTTTGCATTTGTCCAGTTTTGTCCTTCCTTGCCTGTTCTTTTATAAACAAAATGTAATTCTCTTTTATGATTACTGACCAGTTTATATAAATGTTACATGTGCTGCAGAGATGAACAGGACAATTTTCTAATAAAGTTCTATGGATTCTATTGATAAAATAGTCTTAATACAATTCATATTTGCTCACTAAATATTGTGTTGCAGGTTCTTTGAAGAAGAGCTGTACACCGAAGGCCGAGGAGGAAAGGAAAACAAAAAATCCCCAGGTCAGATGATTTTGCTGCCTAATTGGCAAGGCAGCTGTCTACAGCGAATCAGGCTGGAGTGCAGCAAGGGTCGTGGACTGCTGATGAAACGTTAAGACCAAACACAGCATCATGGGGGGGGATTTGTATAAAGTTACTGTGTTATCCTAAAACAACACTTGAGCAACTGACATTACGCAACAAAGCTGGTATTTAAACACGTGCAGAGCTCTCTGGACCTGAGAACATGGATTTACTTTTAACTTGAGCCCATCTGCTGATGTGTTGCATAGTTGGTCTGTAAGCCTAAAGTACTTAGAATCATTTGAGAACTCGCATTGCTTGTTTTACTTTGAATTGTTGCTGGCGTCTAAGTATACTGACAATATTTTTGAGTAGAACTTTTTTTTTAAGGGCTTTTTTTCTGTTACCTTAGAAATGCTCTCTTTGAAGAAATATTTTACAGAGGGACTGATTCAGTTTACAATATTTCTGAGCTTGATTGGAATTCGAGTAGACGTGGATTCTTATTTAAACTCTCAGCTTCAGCCTTTTAGAGAAATTATTTTGGGTCCAAGCTCTGCTTATACTCAAACCCAGTTTCACAATTTACGCAACACCCTGGATGGCTATGGTGTCCATCCTAAAAGTGTGGATTTGGATTACTATTTCACTGTGCGGAGATTGTTGAATGAGGTAAAGGCTTTAGATAGATTCCATGTGCCCACAACTGAGGTAAATGCTTGGCTTGTTCATCGGGAGACCGAGAACTCTGTCACCAGCACTCAGCCAAACTCTGGCATCACTTTAGAGAATGGCAGTGGTTTGGAAGAAGTTTCGAACCCTGATACTGCAGTGAGAGAAAGTGGGCAGTCCGATCAAGGCTATGGTGAAGAAATGGAGTACCTGGGAGCAGCTGCACCTCCTGCAAACACCGACTTAACCAAAGAGGTATTTGGAAAACATCATTTCAGACAGTGCTGGGGGGGGGGGGTAAAAAAGTGATTTGTTACTGTTTGTGCATTGATTCCTGAAGCACTTTGTGTCTGAGTGTGCAGGTTGGTTAGGAGGATCTGCATTAGTTGGCCTGGGAGGAAATGTGTCTTTTGTATATTTGAAAGCTCCGAGCCTGAGACTTATGAAACTGAAAACAATCTGTTACTGTAATAGTCAGGAGTGTCCTGTTGCCAGCAGAATAGCCATTTCATCACCTTTAGCACGCATTCGAGAATAGGATTGTGACATGGTATTGTAATTCCAAGTTGTCCAGGAGAACAAAACTGTCTCATGTAGTTCTGCAAACCCATTGTTAAGAATGTATGCCTATCATGGGATTAAATTGTAATTTATACTTAGGAGCTAGTTGTCCTGCTTTAACAGACTGGCAGGCTTAAGGGCTGAGTTGGGTTGCAGACATCAGTCTGGGAACTTGTTTGGAGTATCGGATGCCTCATTTATGTTCTGTCTGACAGGTTGTGCTTCCTGCTGTAGTTTATTTATTGCTTGGTGTCTTGTCCTGCCCGCCACCTTCATTGTGCTTTTGTGATCCTGTACACAAGATCCCGCTGGTTTGATAGAATTTAACCCATGTGTAACCATATTAATTGGGGCTTTTACTGGAGCTGTCGTTGGGCTTGTTGCAGGATACGTGGGGATGTTACTGTCCTATGTAACTGGTAGACCAAGAGCCCCTTTCTGTTCTGCGTTTTAGCAGTGCCTGTTTACTGCCCCATTTTTGTTTCCTGGTACTGTTTTAAGAATGAAATCAAAACCTGTGTTCGTCCACATGTCTGTGCATGTCGAACATCCATACGTTCCCCAGTAAAGGATAGCAGTCATTATGCACATGGTTTCTACTTTATTGTTTATAGTTTGAATCCAGTCATCTGTCCATCCATTCTTCCATTCACAAGCCTCTCCATCCTGTTTCATAGGTTCGTTTTTTTTGCAAATGGGTTGGGGTGTCATAATCAAAGGTGACCATCACCTAGAGCTAATGTCCACACCATAACGTGGCTCATCTAGAGCCAGTGTCCACACCATAACGCAGCTAGCACTGCAGTTACAAACTTTGCATTCTAAAGTTGTATATTGTGTACAACATGCCATCATACGCTTAACATTTTTCTTTTTGGAGTTTTTATGCTGTAAACATTTGTGATTATTTTAACTTGAAGAGTGAAGTTTGGATGACAAATTTTTCATTTGAAATTTGCTGCCTCGTTTTTATTCTGTATAAGTATGCAATTATTTTAAATTTAAGATCAACACAGTTTAGAAAGCTGTTCCTGAAGAAGCCCTCCTTTCCTGTATTGGTGCCCTTTATCTGTTCCGTACCTTTGCAGGCTGTTTATACTGTTCTGTTTTAAAGGCGTACAGTAAATTAATTTACAGAAATGATGTATGTAACCTGAATTGGCAAAAACAACAGCAAAGGTGTTTTCAAAGTTTTTGCTAAGTTAATATTGATTTTATAGCCCCATATAACGCACACCCAAAAACACACACAAGGAGACTTGCACCCCTTTGAAGTTGAAGTTCCAGTACTTATTTAAAGCTGGACAGATGTTTGTGATGCTTTTGTTAAGCATAAAATATTACAGGAACACTTTTTGTGATTTATTTACCCATTTGCTAATAGAGTGTATTCAACTGGCAAACAGTAGCCCCTTTTCAGTAGCACCTTAAGGAGATCTCGGAAGGTAACCATCTCTATTATAATTAAGTACAGAAAGTTATTGTGCAGTTTTAAACAGTGTAATAAAATGGAATATACAGTTTACCATGAAAAATTTGCTGCTCCAAAGGGTAAGTCCTGCTGTGCAAATCCTGTATGTCAACAGTTGCAATGTCGAATACAGGTTACTGACTGAACTTGCCCCCCCCGACCCATGTTAGCACTTGTTCCTGGGTCCAGATCAGTAGAGAGTGTCAGCGTTTGGTGTTATGTTTGTGCATGTCAGTATTCTGCTTGCTGACTTTCAAAGAAAGGTTGAGCTGATACATGCACTCGACCTTCGGAATGGCAAGATTTTAATATTGGACCAGAATATACATATAACATACACATGTGCAGGATTAGTGGTACACTGCCAAATAAAGCAACAGTAAAGGATATGTAGATGGTCTGTGTACTGTTTATAAAACATTGCATGCACAATAGGTAGGTATGTGAAAGTGTTACTTAGAAAAAATGAAGTTGTGTGTAGTGCAGAGTGGGTGTGTAGGGGTAGGATAAGTATGCAGAGTGGGTGTGTAGGGGGTAGGGTAAGGATGCAGAGTGGGTGTGTAGGGGGTAGGGTAAGGATGCAGAGTGGGTGTGTAGGGTGTAGGGTAAGGATGCAGAGTGGGTGTGTAGGGAGTTACCTATCAAAACATCTAAACTCAAAACATTAAAGCCATAACATCTAAACTTATACTCATAACATTGAATCTCAAAATATTGAAAACTACAAAGCAACTGTAAAGAACATCCCACAGAAATGTTTTTATGTTTATGCAGGGGGGCAAGTGCCCCTGCATCCCCCATGTGGGGGGCTCCGCTCCCCCCCCTGTAAATTAAATATAGCAACTCCAAGGTTGTACTACAGTAGGGGAAAAAGTTAATTTCCTAACCCTACTGTAGTGCAACCTTGGAGTTGGTATATTTAATTTATGGGGGTGTGTGTGTGTGGGGGGGGGGCAGAGCCCTCCACTTGGGGGATGCAGGGGGGCTTGCCCCCCCTGCATAAACGTAGCAAACGGTGTAGGTTGTTATTTATAGTTGCTTAGTAGTTTTCAATGTTTTGAGATTCAATGTTATGAGTTTTAGATGTTTTGAAGTTTAGATGTTATGGTCTTGATGTTTTCAGTTTAGATGTTATGAAGAGTAGATGTTTTGATAGGTAACCGGGTAGGGTAAGGGTAGGTAGGTTATTTGTGTTGATAGTGAAGAAAAAATAGGATAGGTTTAAGTATTGTGGAAGGAATACATAATTGGAGGCAAGACTCTTGCACAAAAGCACAGGTTGTTAGTAATGTAAGTATTAAACCATCACCTATAGTACTGACCCAAAACATGGACCAGCATACGCTGAGGCACTTACAAACAACATTCCTAAACCTGAAATACCTCCTAGACCTTTGTCTTACAAATAAAATCCTCAGCAACCCCTAAAGCTCTCCCCCAAAACAGCACCAGTTCCATCCTTTAGAGCCTGAAGTACAAACCCCATAAGGCAAGTCAACACACAACCCAATATTTTGGTCATAGGACCCTCCATTGGGAGATACAGAGATGTCCCACTCACTAGGCTGAATAAGGAGAAAATCATGTTCAGTTCCCTGTCACTGGCCAGGATCTGCCATCACCCATGCATTTAAGTCATTAGACTTGTAGTCCACGTGGGTGTAAATTACCTGAGACGTACTTCCCTGCACTATATGAAGAGAGACATTAGGGAGCTCTCGGATTTGTGTGACCAGGCTGGTATGTGCCTAACACTGAGCAGCATTTTAGCTTCAACAAGGATGATGCCAGAATATGAACAAAAATGAGTGTCCTCAATAATTGGCTTAGTTTCTGGGGTCATTCCAAGAAGGTACGATATTTGTCAGCATGGGTGGGTATGGTCAACAGACCACTTTGTCAGAGATGGTCTGCACCTCATCTCTCTAGGCTTTTGAATATTGGCTAAAACATTGTCTTCCCCTTTGGGGAACGCCAAACTGACAAACCTTTTGACACAGCAAAACCAATACAAGGGGATCTGAAGACGTTACTGTTCAATGCCAGAAGCCAAAACAAGAAGGTTCACTCCCTCAAAGCTCTTCTCATCCCTAGAAAATGTTGACATCTTGGCAGTTACTGAGACGTGGTTTAAAGCAGCGGAATGCACCCTGGTAGTACAGGGCTACAATGTTTTCTACACGTTAAGGCCAGCTACTGCACAGGCAGGGACCAAAGGTGGAGGTGTCTTAATCTCTATCAACAGCAACTCTCCTTAAGATTAGTCAAACTGGACAATGTGCTTGATCTTCTGCACATCCAGATTTCCATAGCCAAAGTCCCATATCATGTCTTCTAAGGCAAAATTTCTACTACTAAGTGATGACTTGTTAAAATTTCAAATCCCTTAAACCCGGAGAATGCAGCTACTATGCAGAATTGTTCATTGAAACTTTGACAGTCGTGACAATGAATGCATAGAAACGGCTATACATAACTGTTAAAAGTAAACTTTTAATAGAGAGTATTTTGGTTTTTATTTTAGCTCGGGGGCTTCATCTGGAAAGTTGTTTCTTACGTTTATAAACAGCACACTTGTTATGTATTATGATTTTACATGCCTTTTATTACATTTTGGTATTTTAAACCGTTTTCATGATGGCATTTAAATGTGTGCATATATCTTACTTGTATAATATTAGGAGTTAAGATTATGAAATGTACTTTTTTAGATTTATTATTTATTGAATTTGTTATAACCAGTGCATTATCTAGAAGGACTACGTAAGTGGGTGTGTTACAACCCAGGATGTCCCTTACGTTAGATTTATTCTGTTAGTAATTTTATTATTTAACTTTAGTTCTGTTTCAGAATAAATTATTCTTGAAAATATTTTTGAGTTATTAATGCATGCACTAAGTAAGCATTATTAATTGGGGGATGGAAATTATTCATTTTGGTCATTTGGGCAGTAGGGACTTTGGGACCTTTAAGGACATAATTTTTAAGTTGTGTGAAGTTATAAATGGGACAACATATTTTATTAGTTCTGATGAAGTCCTTTCAATTATATGGACGAAAATGCTTAACGGATGTGCATGGTTGGTTAATAGTAAATTACTTTTAAAATTTCGCTGTATTTATATGGCATTTTTGAAAAGACTGCATTTTGGGTTCCTTCAGCAGTTGTCCATTTCATGAGCATCGGATTTTGTTACAAGGTTTATTATTGAATGTATTCCCCTTGTTTTGGGAGCATTTGATATACCTCACTGACTGCGTACATCGCCCCGTTCGGTATATACCTGACCAGGCACAAGCAAAAGCTGCGATATGCACAGAGCCTCCTCACAAAAGGAATCCACGTTGTAAACGGCATACCCTGTGCAGATTGACTCAAAGCCTTATCTCTGTTCTGTGTTTCCTATAGACTGCGAGGTGAGCAATGCCTGGCATACAAGGCATCCTTGGATCCCACTCTGGAGCTTTTTCATAGCCGCAAAACAAGTAGCATCAGAATTACTTGCTCTAGGGATTTGAACATTGCTTGTGATATAAGTAAGGCACATTGGAGGGAGAGGTATGTGTCTCGGGAGAGTTCCCCTTCTTTGGAACGGGTTTCCCATTCATGAGAAACAGAGCTCTTCTGTAACCCTATTCAACAGAAATGTGTACCAGCGGATGGGAAATAGAGAAATACACTCCGGGTTTAACACTGAATGTCTGTAATGGACAGCCAGCCTGTAAATCTTGCCCTAGCTTACATATACCCCTTAAAATAATGTCAAAGGTGCTTAAACATGCGGGGATACAATTGGGATACTTTGTTAGGCTTATAAAGACCCCAATGATAATTAGCCTAGTGTATACCCATGAACCTGTGTTAGACTGTGCGTATAAGTATAAAAGATATTGTTAGATCTGTGTAGAGTTACATCAGATGGAGGAACGCTGCCAGTTAAACTCTTTCTTGGGTTGCAAGTGAGTTATAGTATGTATTTTTGTTTTACAAGAGCATCTGTATGCTTTAATAGGAGCACGGGAGAAGTAAATGATATTGAAATAAGATCCATAACAAAAACAAAAGCATGAAGTCATTGAGTTGTATAAAATAATAAAATGACTAAGTGAAGAAATCTGTCAACATTTCAGTACACACAACTTTATGCGAGAACCACCTTGTGGTGAAGTATTCTAAAAGCAGTAAGTTACGTACTGTATTCCAAAAGTTCAAACTCTGATTAACAGTTCATGTTGGTCACTGTTTGTCTCAGAGTATCTTTTGCAGCTTGAAAATTTTTCTAGCCAGATGACCCATTTACTGACTTTGATCTAGCCTGAATGTTGTCAAACGGCATTTCGACACTTTGAGTTCCCATATACGTTGCCAGAGATCTGTTGCAATGTCAGGTTCTTCCTCAGTATCGTTATCTGTTGCAATGTCAGGTTCTTCCTCAGTATCGTTATCTGTTGCAATGTCAGGTTCTTCCTCAGTATCGTTATCTGTTGCAATGTCAGGTTCTTCCTCAGTATCGTTATCTGTTGCAATGTCAGGTTCTTCCTCAGTATCGTTATCTGTTGCAATGTCAGGTTCTTCCTCAGTATCGTTATCTGTTGCAATGTCAGGTTCTTCCTCAGTATCGTTATCTGTTGCAATGTCAGGTTCTTCCTCAGTATCGTTATCTGTTGCAATGTCAGGTTCTTCCTCAGTATCGTTATCTGTTGCAATGTCAGGTTCTTCCTCAGTATCGTTATCTGTTGCAATGTCAGGTTCTCCCTCAGTATCGTTATCTGTTGCAATGTCAGGTTCTCCCTCAGTATCGTTATCTGTTGCAATGTCAGGTTCTCCCTCAGTATCGTTATCTGTTGCAATGTCAGGTTCTCCCTCAGTATCGTTATCTGTTGCAATGTCAGGTTCTCCCTCAGTATCGTTATCTGTTGCAATGTCAGGTTCTCCCTCAGTATCGTTATCTGTTGCAATGTCAGGTTCTCCCTCAGTATCGTTATCTGTTGCAATGTCAGGTTCTCCCTCAGTATCGTTATCTGTTGCAATGTCAGGTTCTCCCTCAGTATCGTTATCTGTTGCAATGTCAGGTTCTCCCTCAGTATCGTTATCTGTTGCAATGTCAGGTTCTCCCTCAGTATCGTTATCTGTTGCAATGTCAGGTTCTCCCTCAGTATCGTTATCTGTTGCAATGTCAGGTTCTCCCTCAGTATCGTTATCTGTTGCAATGTCAGGTTCTCCCTCAGTATCGTTATCTGTTGCAATGTCAGGTTCTCCCTCAGTATCGTTATCTGTTGCAATGTCAGGTTCTCCCTCAGTATCGTTATCTGTTGCAATGTCAGGTTCTCCCTCAGTATCGTTATCTGTTGCAATGTCAGGTTCTCCCTCAGTATCGTTATCTGTTGCAATGTACTTGTTGTTTTGGACTTCTTTCAAAGCACATAAACAATGTATGGAAAATTGTAATACTGAATCAGGTTGGGGTGTTTCCCATCCCCTGGATAGGATTATATTCCTGTCTAGGACTACTGACACTGGACTCCATTCTTGTAAGATTTAAGGATGGTGATAGGCTGATGTGTTATAACTTATTGCAGATTTTCCTGCATTTCTGGTTTTAGAGGAAGCATTCAGGACAATCTCAAAGTATTAGGTTTCCACACTCCTGGTTTCATCTCACACCTCCAGTAGCGTGACAAAGCTGTTGGGGAACATACTTGCTGTTTTGAAAGGGTGTGGAAGTATTTAAAAAAAAAAAAAAAAAAAAGATGGGAAGTATTTAAAAAGGCATTGTTGTCCAAAAAATCTAAAATGCACATAATTGTGTAGCATACTTTGGAAGCCGGATTTAATCCAGGTATCTTTCTCCAGTTCTCATAAAAATTTAGTCTGAACATGCAGTTTGACACTCAAAACTTTACTTAAACCGAACAAAATCCCTTTTGGAGGGACTTGCCCAACATTTGTGTTAATCCACGGGCTTATGAATAGTGGCCAGTTAAATTAGGAGTGAAGCCTAGTTCTGTTTTGGGTGGGGGTAGGGGGTGCTGTTTTAATTTTTCTGTCGAATTCTTGTATGCAGCTACAGGGTTCAGTTAACTTTTTAAGATGGGCCAAGGAGCAGATACCTACACCTGCAAGCAGATGATTCCGATTATTGCATGGTTGAAGGTATGTGTAGTGCAAACCTGATTCCTTTGCGGCCAACCCCCTTATTAACAACTGGCCTAATAAGACAAATTCTTTCTTATCCAGGCCTTTTTTTTGGTAAAATCAAAGCCTGTACTTTTTGTATATCAGTAATTTAGAATGTTGTTTTTGATAACTAGCTATGGCCCAACAGGTCTTCTGTTATGAGAAAAAAAATAACACCCCAACCTGATTTATTGTAGTTTTCTATGTAGTGTTTATATTATAATTTAAAAGGAGTTCAAACAACAGAAAGTCTAGCAGTCTTAATGTGCATAACATCAAGTTGGAGAGGGAAAATTCCTCCGTTATTCTCAAGTAAAGCAAATCTTATAAAAACTGTGGCTACATAATGTAGCCAGTCTTTTAATTGTAAGGAAAGCATTTCTGGTTAGATTTAAGGGGAAATCTTAAAACATGACTTCTGGTGAAGCACGAACCGTTTTTATAGCAAAGTTTTACTGCTGAAAATAGAGGTTTAAACCCTTCCAATATTGAAAGCAATTTTTTTACTTTCCCATCAATTACTTAAGTCAGAGGCAGCATTTCATCCCTAAGAAGTCATTTGGTTAGGAAAATCCATAAATTGGAACCTCCTTTTTTTTAAATCAAATGAGGAAGAAGAATTAATTCTGACCATCTTTGAGAAGTAAATTTTATAACTTGATATTTTCCAAAAGCTGAGAACTTATTGAATATTGACCGTAATTCCCCCTCCAGATCAGCTAAGTAATGCGGTAAGTCGTCCAGCGATAGACGTGTTGCACGTTACTGTAACCTGGGGCGAACTTGTATCATGATTGTCAGCAGCTTCAGATAAATAAAACAACATCAGAGAGAGGGGAGACATTCTTGTCTGGGGTAGTATGTGTGTTTCACTTGTAATATGCAAGAACAGCCCTAGGTTTGTTGACGACGAATTAAAATCCTTGTACTATTTTAACATTATGAAAGTACTTAATTTTGTATTATGTGAATTCTGTCTATTATTTAGGCAGTGTCAAAGCCAGGCATTTCATTGTTTGTTAGATAATATATTGAATGTATATGATTTTTTGATTAAAACAGTAGGGTTACAACCTTTTTGAGATAGAAAACACTTTAAGCTTTTTGGTGTTGATTTGCATTTGTTAGTAACATCTGAACAGGGGAATGCTCACATTTTAAATGATAGCAGACTTTATTTCTTTACAAGTCGTTTAACAGAACGGATAACATTGTATTATACAAGGCATTTTGGATGGGAGACCATTAGCTGTCTGCAGTCCATTACATTTAACTCTAAGTCTGACATCGAGTTGCATGTAATTCTGTGATGTTAAGTGACTTTTCAGTTGTGATCACCTCAGATGCTTAACGTGAGGTCACTCTTGCAGTAGCCTTAGTTGTTTGGGTTGTACACTGACACAGATGTGACCACAGGCCAGCTTTAGAGCTTCAGTGCCCTAATGGTTATGGGACTGGAGGAGAGCTATTTAGAAGTGGCAGGTAGGGTGGCAAAAGCTACAGAGCATCACTGCCATCAGAGTGCGCTCCTGCAGACTTTGTGACACTGAGTGTCACTGAGTGAGTGCTAGTGCAGATAACATCCTTGGTGGGGGGGAGGCTAGTGCAGATAACTTCCTTGCTGGGGGGAAACTTTCCACATTTTCATTTTTATAAAGAAAGTTTTTTTTCTGTGAATGTATTAAGTTTTATACCAGGAAAATTAATTTCTATGGATTGTCATGAGCTGTAAGGGGATTTGTGATTTTGAACAAATGAGAGAGATCTGTTAGCCTCCTTTCAAACCAGACAAATTCTGCTCTAGGATTCATTGTAGACAGGACTGGAAGACACTTTCTCATTCCTACAGTTGAGAATTTTGCTGTAGCCTTTCCACCCTTTCCATTGATTACATAAATTGTTGTATAAGGTTCTTCTAATGATCCAAAAGGACTCCCTAAAGAAAGTGCTGTTGACCTCCTTTTGGCCCAGGAACTGTGATTCTTCCTTCCTTTGAAAATGGCCAAGGGCAATTATCAAACTTCCCCATAGACTGGATTTACTTGGATACACCCCAACTTGAAATTACTTCACCTAACTGCCTGGATGACAGATTTTTAATACCTTTAGCACCTTTCTGGGGACACACAGGTACTGAAGGAGGCTAAATAAACTGCTGATAGGAAATCATATATGTGCAAGTGGAGAACATTTTCTAGTTGGTACTAGATAAAGAACCAGGACCCTTTTAAGACCCAGATGTCTGTTTCTTGAATATTTGTGTGACTTATCCTTTCCTGGTCTTTCCTATTCTTTTATTGAGATTTATCTTCTGGAGATTAATGCTGGTCTGCCCGTAGATCCCCCCTTCTTCCAGTCCTCAGGCCAAACGGTTTTTGAAAGGGTTTTTTCACATTTATCTGGCGGCTACTCCATGGAATTTTAACATTGTTCATTAAAGCTAACCCCTCCATTTGAATCCGCTCCTCTGGCTGAACTGAGGTGCGTAACATGGAAGGCCGTCTTGCCTTTCTTACAGAAGTCAGGGGAGTGAATGTTTGAGTAACAAGCTCTTATGGTGAGTCCACTATTCATTTTCCCCAGAGACAAGGTTTCTTTGAGAATGACTCCTCCTTTCATGCCTAAAGTAGTTTCAGAGTTTATCTTGAGCCAAACTATTACTCTCCCTGTATTCTTTCCTGAATCTAAAAACAATGGAGAAAGAATATTACCCGCACTGACTGTCCAGTTGCAGCTAAGGTACTCCTTAGACCAGTCTAACAGCTGTTTCTCCAATGAAGGAGAGAAAAAGGGGCAATCTGTGGCAAAGCAGTTTGTAGATGGTTGTCTTATGCTATTTCTTTCAGCTGTTCTTCCCATAATAGGTCTTTTCCAGACAGGATCAGGGTTCATTCTGCCAGGGTTTTGGTTTCTTGTGTTTTTTTTTTTATGGAAAAGGGTGGATTCTTGGTGTATTCTCGAGGCAGCAGTCTGGTCCTCTGTTCATACTTTTACAAAGCATTACACACTGGGTTAGTCTTCCAGGTCCAGAACAGTCTTTGCTAGGACCATTCTCCAGGGGCTCCTGGTTTGTCAAATTGCTTCTTCCTCCCTAGGCCACTGCAGAAGTGATCCAATTTGTATATGCTGTAGTACAGTTGTAAGTAAATCTAATGGCAGATGTTCTAAAAGATCGCTGTTGCAGTACCTCTCCCCTCCATTTTTCT
>NC_056747.1:1288742465-1288769965 GCF_019279795.1 Protopterus annectens
TTCTCCTATCTGTTCTAGATGATCTGTTCATGTCTCTATGAAATGTTCTGTTGCATCCGTAATGTGTCCTGTTTCTTCTGTTGTCTGGTCAGACCAGATGTAGCTCTTGTAGTCTTATGTCATTTCAGTTTCGCCTTCATACCACACACCTGTCTGATGGCTTTTCTCTGGACTTCTTCCTGCAGCTTCATTGTCCCACTCCTTGTATGGCTTTCACCAGTGCATATAATTCTAAAGGTGTGGCTGGAGAAGGACTTGGAGACAAGTATTGCCTTTCTGCTTCTGGAGTATGTCCACTTGAGGATGTAAGTCTGCATTATGATTGCTGCTGCCTTTGCCCTTTCACTGCTGGTGGTCCTGTTAAGTCAACACCTATCCTTTCTCTGCTCATTTGCCAATGGTTCCATTCCATCAGCTGATATTTCGCACTAGGATTGTTGCAACATTAGTGCAGTAAATTACGTTTACATTTCTGTGCAGTGGGCCTTGGTTGCTGTCCTTCTGCCCTAACCACGTGAAGCTTTTCCAGATCCCTTTCCTCTTCATCCTGTCCTCCTATTGCTGTCTGTGTCATCAGGAAATATGTTAAATCTGTTAAAACTGTTTCTCAGATGTGTCTGAAAAGCTCAAGTATACTGGACCCAAGACAGGAAGTGTTGTACTCCACTAGTTACTCTCCTTGTCTGTGACAGGAACTGTGGTACTCCACTAGTTACTCTCCTTATTTGTGGCAATGTCCTTTGCCTCATTCTTGTCCCAGACCCCAGCCCTTACAGTTTTCGTATTGCCTTATTATGGTGGAATTAGTCAAAGGCCGTAAATACGTCTAGGTATACTATGTTTACTGGTACTACCTTGTCAAGTTCAGCTGTACAAGTCATAAAGTTGGACTGGATTTTATCTGCATCTTCTGGCCATGAATCGTTTCTGCATTAGTTTCCTTTCCACCGGTGTTAAGCTAGCAGGTCTTTACGTTTCTAGAATTTTTCAGCCTCACAATCCTTGTGTAAGGGTACCACACTTGCTGTTTGCAAGCACGCTGGCCAAATTCTGGAGGACCTTGGGAGGCAATCCTCCTGGTCCCCCTTTGTCTGCTCCTTGTGTCCTGGTGTTTGGCACTGTTGTCCCCATCTCCTTCCCAGCATGTCACCGTATCGTTTTTATGGAGGATTTATTTTTGTTGCTTTTTCAGTAGTCTTTTCTTTCCATTTTTGATTTGAGTGGCTAGAGCTGTTCCTTCATTCCATTTTGCTAAATGCCCAAAGAAGCTTTTGTTCCTGGACCTAACCCATTCTAACAACCTCCTTGTGGCTTCTGGTTTTACTGCCCTTTCCTGCTTTGTTGCTCTTCTGTTTGTGTAGTTGTACTGTGTATCCTCCACTCCTCACCCCCCATGTTGAAACCCCCCTTCTGTAGTTCTAGTCACTCTCCTTCCCTTCCTCTGCAGCCACTTTGGCTTTTTTGCCTTTTTTTCAAACCCTTGTTTGTAGCCCTGGGTACTGTATCTCTGACCCGTTCCTGTTGCTTGCTTTCTCTTCCATTTTATCTCCTAATTCATGTTTGACGCTCTCCCAACTCAAAATCTGCTTCTGTAAAGTCCTCGCCATCGGTTGACCTTATCCCCACCTCTCCAACTCTGCAGTGTAAATCACGAGTGATGATCTGTTTCATAATGGTGCGTTCAACTGGACCTCCCTGACATAGTCTCCACCTTGGTTAAGACCATGTCCAGAATTTCTCTTTCTGCTTCATTTATGCACCAGTTAGCCAAACGCCTTGTCCAAGACCTCCAGTATCTCCTGCATCCTTTCTGCCCTGGAGCTCCGAAACTTACTGTCTGCTCCTGCAGATTCAGATCCTCCGAGGGTGTTGCTTTCTTTTTTCTTATCCCCTTCCTTTATTCTTTCCTCCAGTCTCTTATTCTGTTCCATTGGTATGTCTGGGTAGTGATTGTGTCTGTCAACCAACTGCCCCCTTCTTCTGCTTTAACTACTGGCTCGCTTAACTTAGATAGGTAGTCCTATTTCCCTGACTTCCCATCTGTCATTCTTGGAACAGCCTGTGTCTGGGTACGTCCATATCCCATTCTGCTTTGTCACTAGGCTGTGTGTCTGTGGTACCAGCTGTGTTCTCCCCCTCATCTCCTCTTTACTACAGTTCTCCCATCTTCCTTGCATTGTTTAACTACTAGCCATACTGTATCTCATCCTAGTTTACCCCATGCTTGTATCCTCTACCATTTTTTTCTTGTGCTTATTGCATTGGCAACTGTCTTCATGATATCCCCCTTGTGTCTTATAATCAGAGCTGCACCCTCCCGGGCCATCTCTGAGCAACACTGTCCATTCTGGGCTGGGATGGAACCTGTTCTTGACATGGAGCTGGTCCTCCTGTCCTGCCAGCTGCTGTAGCTTATTATAGAAATTGGAGATTGGTATAAGGATTAAGGTGTTTACCTTACAGTAAAGAGGTACAGGGTTTGATTATCACAAAGGGAAATTGGCTAGGCTTAAAATGATCCACAAGGGCAGCTAGCCTAATACTTGACCTATGAATTTGTTATATTCCAGTCCTTGTCCTTAGTGTTGCATCTTCTGGTGCATGTAGTACTACTTAAGCTGCTGCCTCCCGGTACACGTGGCACGTCCCAGGCTGCTGCCTCCCGGTACACGTGGCACGTCCCAGGCTGCTGCCTCCCGGTACACGTGGCACGTCCCAGGCTGCTGCCTCCTACCGTGGCACGTCCCAGGCTGCTGCCTCCCGGTACACGTGGCACGTCCCAGGCTGCTGCCTCCCGGTACACGTGGCATGTCCCAGGCTGCTGCCTCCCGGTACACGTGGCACGTCCCACGCTGCTGCCTCCCGGTACATGTGGCACATCCCATGCTGCTGCATCAATACCCCACTGCTGACATTTCTTTGCCAGCTCCTTGATCCTTCTTGCTGCATCTGCCTCCTGACAGGTCGTTAATGCCTACATGCAGCACAACAGTTTATTAATTTCATTTGATAACCAACTGACCCGTTTTCTTCATGACTTGGGCTGTTTATAGTCCTATTTTGATTCAAAGAACCATAGTTTTCAAATTGTATGTAGTCCTGATACTGATTTCTTGTGTCCGTTGCCTACTCTGATAGGCTCGGTATCCCTGCGACCCTGTAAAGGATGAAGTGGTTTATCGGACAATGGCTGGATTGACTTGGTCACAATATACAAAGTATGATACCAGTGGTTACCTAAACCCAGTTATGTTATGGTAGTAACCTGTGTGTTTTAATAGTAATAATATATGTAGCTGATGGTGGTGGCCATGCAGACTGCTGTTTGGTGTATTGTGTGTGTCCTTCTGCCCCCTTTGGTCATCTCCTCCCATGTCAAGTCTTGAGATGGGTTTTCCTTGGTGACTGAATCTCTAGTCTCAACAAATTCTGCTCATCTTTGCACTATCTGTTGTCTGCTCTTTCTTCCCTGTGCCACTGCCCCTTATCCACAGCTTTTCTACCTGCAGTGCTTCTCACCCTCTGTGGAGGTCTGAAAATGTGTACGGCTTATCTTGATCCTACTAAGGTATTCAGCCCTAATTCACATTAGAGAGTAATTGACCAGATATCCGTAAATGTTAAAGTGTAATTCTTCAGTGAAGATAAGCACTAGATCTGAAGTAGGAGATTCATTTGTCTGCAACCTGTGGGTTATGGATCCGATATCGGATCCGAACCGGCATGGTTTACCAGCTATGGATCCAAGCTCTCAGTTCCTCCCCTCACCCATAATGCCCTGCTCTCCCTTCATGACCCCAGATCTCGTTTGCCGCGCTGGTGACCAGATTTGTGTTCCTAAGCTCTTCAGCTAAGTGCAGTTTTTCAGTATTTAAAGTGCTAAATTTTGATTTTTTGTGTTGTGTGGAAGTTTAGGTTTCCCTATTACTTAATTATACTTTTAGTGTTTAAAAATTTTAATTTTCTTATCCCTCCCCTCGCTGGTAGCGTAGTGTGTGTTTGGGGCCTGTGTGTGGTTTAGTTACTTTGCTTTATTTTAGTTTAAGTAACTTTTTTGGTTTTGGGATGTCTGAACAACCCAAAGCTGTGTTCTCCAATTGCTCCGAGTGTGGCCATAAGCTTTCCCCGGCTGATGGCCACACTCGGTGTGTTAGATGCCTTGTGGTTGAACACCTCACTTCTGGATGTTCCATTTGTGCAGGGTTCAACCCCAGGGCATTGAAGGAGCGGAGGTCCAAGCTTGTCTTGGCGGGTCTTTTGCCACCGGACTCGGCTCCGGCCTCCGCTCCTTCGGGGGTAACCGTTCCTACGGTTGTCTCCTCTCCGGCTCCCCCTCCTCCTCCTGGGACTCAACCTCCCTGTAGTGGTTCGGAGGAGAGGGAAGCTAGAAAGAAGGACTGGAGGGAGAAGCACCATAAGCAGCGGGCCGAGACCTCTGTTTCGGCCCCGCCAGCCAAGCGGGCTTCTCCTCCGGCCTCCTTGTCTGCTGGCTCTCCCCCTCCTCGGCTCGGGACCTGAGGAGGAGGAGACCCGATCTCCGTCGAGGCTATCGAGGAGGCACTCAAGGCCTACCTCGGTTGCCTCGTCGAGATCAACTTATAGCCTGTCAGACGATGATCTGGACCGGATGATGAGAAGGTTCATCCAGGCCCAGATGCAGATGGGAGTGCTCTTGCCCCCCCCCCCCTCTGGGGGGGGAGCTCAACCCCTTTTTTCAAGCCAATTGCTCCTTCTCCGACCCGCTACCCGGGTTCGGAGCAGTTGGAGCCGAGCAGCTTCGGAGCCGGGGGTGGGTCAGCTCCGATAGTACTTGGTACTTCGGATCCGACCCTGCCCTCGAGTGCTTCGGATCCGACCTCTCGGAGCCTGGATCCCAGCTTCGGATCCGGGGGGATCAGTGCTTCTTCGGCGCCGTCTGTGTCGGAGTGCACTGCCCGGATCCGGCGCGCGCCGGCTCCGATCCACTCGGATCCGAGGGGAGCCAGTGTCGGATCCTTTGGTTGAGGTCGGCTCCCCTTCGGCTTTTGATGTAGTGGAGAGGGCCCTGTTGAAGGTCTCCGGACCCCCGGCACTTGCTTCGGCTCCGTCCCGCGCTCCCTCTGCACTGGGTCAGGCTTCCACCATCCGGCCCTTGGGACAGCCCGCTCCTTTGCCCCAAGCTGTTCCCCTGGAACAGGTTACTGTTTGCGAGGAGTCCTCTGACAGCCCCCCGGAGGATGTTCCCCGCAAACATACGTGCAAAAGGAGGCACATTGACTCCCCCGAGTCTCTCACAGAAGACACGGATTCGGAGGAAGGGGAAGGCTCCCCATGGTCACCCCCCGAGGATGTCTCATTTGGAGACCTCATGGAAATTCTCCGCATAAGGGGGGGGGTGGTCTGCCCCCAAGTCTTCCTCGGACGAGTCCGTGTTCTTGGAGGCATTTGAAGCGGGCCCGTCTACCTCTTGGATGTCTTCCTGCCGACCAACTGGTGGACCTCATTACCACCAGGTCGTGGAAGGAACCGGACACCGTGGAGCCAATCCCTAAAAGGCCCGACCGTATTCTCAGTCCCCCGGCTGACCGTGCCCATTGGAGTAAGGGGCCTCCGGTAGATGCCATGTTGATGGCGGCGGCCACCAAGAGGGAACTTGCTCAGGAGAGTCCCTCAGTCCATCCCCCGAGCAAGGAGTCTCGGATGATGGACCGCTTGGGGAAGCGGATGTTTAGTTCAGCGACCTTCTCAGTGAGGGCGCTGAACTATCTGGCACACGTGATTAGGATGCAGCGCATATTAAAGAATACGCTGCATCCCCCCCAGAGTCCATGTCGGAGGAGGACAAAGTGCTGCACTCCACCCGCATGGCCACTCTCAGGTCCGTCACCAATACCTCTATGCGGCTACTGTCCCATGCTACGGAAGGTGCCGCTAGAGCAGCAGGGGCAGGCCTAGTTACTAGACGTCAGGCCTGGCTCCGTCATTGCGATTTCTCAGAGCGACACTTTGACCCAGAGCGAGAAGGACGGGAAGACGCTGTCTGCCGTCGGAATCCGCTTCTCTGCTCCCCAGAGGCCCTATTCTAGGAACCAAAAGGGACAGAAGAAGATGTGGTTCCGGAAGTCGCAGCAATCTCAGTCTGCTCTTGACAACTAGTCCTTCCGTGGCAGAGGAGGACAGGGAGGACACCGCCCTAGGGGCAGAGGGGCTCCCAGGAACTTCGGGTCCAGAGAACCCTTCTCTGAACGGCCCGCGCAGCAGCCCTGAGGGGTTGCCCGGCTGCTCCACTCTGGAGGCAGTCGGGGATGTTTTTTGGAGCACCTAGCGGCATGGGAGTCCATAACATCAGACCGCTGGGTCCTCCAGATCATATCCAGAGGATACCGTATACCCTTTCTTCATTTGCCAAAATTGAAGTCCCTCCCCGACATTCCACCCGGTCAGTGGGAGGCCGCTTTGGCAGAGATTGGCCATCTGCTAAAGAAAAGAGCCATCCAGCCCGTCCCCCCAGACCAGATCGGATCAGGGTTTTATTCCAGGTTCTTTTTAGTGCCAAAAAAGACGGGGGATCTAAGACCAATTTTAGACCTTTCACTCTTGAACCTGGCAGTTCCCAAGGAGAAGTTCCGAATGGTCACGTTGCAGTCTATTCTCCCCCTTCTGGGAGAAAATCACTGGATGTGCTCCATAGACCTCAAGGATGCGTATTACCACATACTAATGGACAGGCGCTCCAGGAGGTTTCTCCGCTTCCGGCTGGGAGCCAGTCACTACCAATTCCGGGTCCTTCCCTTTGGTCTCACCACAGCCCCCAGGGTGTTCACCAAAGTATTAGCAGTGGTAGCGGCCCACCTGAGGCTTCAGGGGGTACAGGTCTTTCCCTACCTGGACGACTGGCTTCTCACCGCCCCAACAAGGCATCTACTACTATTGGCGCGAGACTCCTTTCTCCAGCTTGCTCCCCATCTGGGCATCACAATAAACACAAAAAAATCCAACCTAGCACCCACGCAGTTCATAGATTTTATAGGTGTCAGGTTAGACACAAGGATATTAAAAGCCTTCCTCACTCTGGACAGAGTTCAAAATCTGCAATTCCAGGTGCGGGCCATTCTCCACTCAAGCTCAGTTCCGGCGGAGTTGGTCCTGAGGGCCCTAGGGTCCATGGCGGCAGCAATAGCGCTTCTTCCTCTCGCCAGGTTCAATATGCGCATCCTTCAATGGACACTCCTAGTTCAGTGGTCGTATCTTGCTCTTCCTATGCATCATCCCATTGCAATCAGCAAGGCTTGCAAGCGGTCCCTCCTGTGGTGGCTACACTCTCCAGATCTCCACGGAGGCCGCCCGTTTTGTGCTTCTCCCCCTCTCGCCACGGTGACCACGGACGCCTCCCGCCTCGGGTGGGGGGGGGCATTTTGCAGGCCGGACGGTCCAGGGCACGTGGAACGATTCAGAGACCTTACTGCATATCAACGTTCTAGAGATGAGAGCAGTGCTCTTAGCGTTGCTAGCACTTCAGGCCTTTCTTCCCTTGGGAACAATTGCGATTCAATCGGACAACATGTCGGTTGTCTGGTATATCAACAAGCAAGGAGGAACCAGGTCTTACCCTCTTTGTCGAGAAGCCATGAGAGTGTGGGAATGGGCAATCTCCACCAACCGCTTTCTCATAGCAACGCATATTCCGGGTCAGTCCAACATCCTGGCGGACAAACTCAGTCACACCATTCTCACCCCTTACGAGTGGTCTCTCAATACTCAGGTAGCGGAACGCATCTTCACACGGTGGGGAACTCCTTGTTGCGATCTTTTTGCCTCTCCCTCAAACACCAAGTGCGACAGTTTTTTCGCTCTGATACCTCCTCCCGGAGGTTCCCCAAGAGACGCTCTGGTGCATGCTTGGCCACCCGGTCTTCTTTATGCTTATCCCCCCTTGCCTCTGATGCTCCAAGTTCTTCAGAAAGCCTCTCGGTTGGGGTGCAGAATGATTCTCATTGCTCCATTTTGGCCTCGACAGATCTGGTTCCCCTTCCTAAGGTCTTACTCAGTGAATCCTCCTTGGATTCTAGATCCCATTCCGGATCTGATATCTCATCCATCCCACTTATCTCATCCATCCCACTTATCTCCTCCGAACCTGGACAACCTGAAGCTGACCGCTTGGCTGCTCCAGTTCCACTCTTGATCAGGACTCCCGGTATTTCGTCCCCTGTTAAGGCCATCCTGGTGGCAGCTCATAAGCCATCCACTAGGAAAGTCTACCGCAGCAAGTGGAAACGGTTCTCTTTGTGGGCGGAGTGGCAAGGCCTAAACCCCTTCACAGTTCCTCTCCCTTTGGTGCTTGATTTTTTTAACCACTCTTTTTAATGATGGTGCCAGCAGTTCCACGGTCAAAGTACAACTTGCGGCAATTTCTCATTATCACATTGGTCATGACTCCAATCCACTGATGTCGGCCAAGTTATGTAAGATTTTCCTTAAAGGTACTTTTCTTCTCAGGCCCCCGGTAAAGCAAGCGGTTCCTCCTTGGGACCTTTCCTTAGTTCTCCAGGCCTTGACCGCCCCCCCCTTCGAACCGGCGGCTATGGTAGATCTGAAATTCTTATCTTTCAAGACCACCTTCTTAGTAGCCATTACTTGACCAAGAGAGTCTCAGAGCTTCAAGCATTATCAGCTAAACCTCCTTACTTGGTCTTTCATCCGGACCGTGTTTACCTCAGGACCAACCCGTCCTTTCTTCCTAAGGTAGCTTCTGAAGCAAACATTAATCAATCCATTAACCTCCTGTCTTCTTTCCGAGTATGAAAACAAAGGTGAATACAAGCTTCATTCCTTAGATGTTCACAGGCAACTTAGATTCTATCTAAACAGGACGGCTGGTCATAGGCAATCCGACCAGTTGTTCATTTCCTTTGCTAAATTTAATTTGGGCAAACCAATTTCTAAAGTCACATTATCTCGCTGGATTTCACAATGTATCTTATTGGCTTATCAAGCTTGGGAAGGCCCGCGGAGGGTGTTCATGCCCATTCAACCCGGTCAGTCTCTTCCTCGGCAGCCTTTAAGGCTAGGATTCCTCTAGATGATATTTGTGCAGCAGCCACGTGGGCTTCATCTCATACTTTTATTTCCCACTACAAGTTGGATCTTACATCTAGGGTAGAGCATCCTTTGGCTCTGCGGTGCTCGGAATATCCTTCCATGATGGCCGCCCAAGATTCAGGTAGCTGGGGACTCTGTCCCACAGGTTGCAGACAAATGAATCTCCTACTTCAGATTTAGAAGTTATGTACTCACCATAACGTTCCATCTGAGTAGGTGTATTCATTTGTCTGCAACCATCCCGCCCTCCTATCCCCCTAGCCTTTCAGTTTCCTGCATATGATGTTTTACCCTTTTCAGGGTGTTCTTGCTGTTGGCAAACTCGATCTGAGGTCATGAGGGGAGAGCAGGGCATTATGGGTGAGGGGAGGAGCTGAGAGCTTGGATCCATAGCTGGTAAACCATGCCGGTTCGGATCCGATATCGGATCCATAACCCACAGGTTGCAGACAAATGAATACACCTACTCAAATGGAACGTTATGGTGAGTACATAACTTCTAATTAAGTAGCAGGATGCATCATGGTGTGTGTGTGTGTGTGTGTGTGTGGGGGGGGGGTGTTCCATGGGACTGTGTACTGGGGCCTGTTCTTTTTAGAATATCCTTTCATATCAGAGAGACACGGGCTGTTGATAACCAAATACTTCGGTGATTGCAAACTGGGCAAAATAACTAGTTTAGTAGAAGATGCTCAAGTTACCCAAGATGCTGTACAAATTTGTACACTTGGTGTGTTAGTAATGTCCATGCCTTTATTGTCAGTAAATGTACCATCATAAGACTTGGTAAAGAGGAACACAACAGTTACAAAATGAATGGTCAGGCCATCAAAATGACACCATCATTGGAGATATAGTAACAGGACTAGCCAACGTATTAAACATTTGTTCATACTTGCAGGTACTGGAGTTAAAAAAATATTTTGTAGCCCATGTGACTGCAAGGGGCATAACGCTTCAGTGCAGGGGGGGGTGTCCATTCACTGCAGAAAAGTAATTATACCCCCTTAAATATCACTGATGTGACCCCCTCATTGAATACAGTACTATATTTTGTAGCTTTGTTACAAACCACCTGAAAAAGCTTGAAAAGGTGCATTGATTCCTTAAAAATCATGGTTTGGGAAATCCTGCGGCCTTCAGAAAGGTGTTAGCAGTCTGCCGTGATTCTTTAAAAAAAATCATGGTTTGGGAAATCCTGCGGCCTTCAGAAAGGTGTTAGGCGTCACTTATGTTCTGCATCTGCCTGTAAAGTAGTACCTGATCTGGTTTTCTTTGGTAGTCTGTACATAGAGTGTACCTCTTTGGGAGCTAACAACTTTAGTATTAAGTTCCTCCAGTCTGGTAAGTGGTTTAGTAACAGCAAAACATGATGGCTAAGATACCTTCCAAGATTTTGGAGCAGTCAGTCAGGCTTGGCACTGTGATTTCTTGAATAAAGGTAGGTTTTAAATTTGAGAGTTGAACCCGTGAACTTGAGTAAGGCAGCATTTCCTGAAAAATGAAAATTGGTCAGAAAGCAATCTTATCTGGCAAGGGGGCACAACCCCAGTTTCCTCCCCGATGTACCCACAAACTCCAAGGTCACTTCATGTTGTGGTGAACAAACTCTCAACATGGCAGTAATTATTGGTTATGAATACTTCATAGTTCAGACTTCTTTTTCAAAAAACACTTTGGTGATGAAGCCATTAAAAACCATGACTGCATCCCCTTCCCAGTTTATGTAGCCCACCATCTTCATGAGGGAGAGCAAGCTCTGTGTCCTGTTGTCTTCAACCAGTCTGTAGCTTGTAATGTAGCGGTAATAACACATGCTTTCGGTAGGCCAAGTTATAGCTGTGCATTGTGCAGTTTCTTGTAAATGAGCAATGATCTTCCATCTTCTGTTCTGTTGCACTAAACTGTGCACACAGCAAAACATGAAAGTGTGAAGTTGTAGGGGCAAGCTGTTTAGTGGGCAGTATGATATAGCTGGTGGGGGGGGGGGTGATACACTTCAAGGAGCACAGCATTTTCTTTGTTGTCCTTTACCCTAAAAATGTAATGGTGACTAACAGGCAGCAGTCTGAAGAGGCATAGTCACTGAGATAGGCACACCTTTAACCTTTAAGGTGAAATAGTGATGCCAGTCAGTTTAACCATTTCAGAGTTACGCTTCTGTTTGGAGACAAGGACGGCCACGGTGGTGCAGCGGTTAGTGTTGTCACCTCACAGCAAGAGGTTCTCCAGTTCCATCCTTGGCTGGGGTGCCTTCTGTGCGGACTCAGCATGTCCTCCCTGTGGCCGCATGGGTTTCCGGTTTCCTCCCACATCCCAAAGACATGCTGTAGGTAGATTGGACACACTAAATTGGCCCTAGGTGTGAGTGTGTGCCTTCTGTGGAAGGTTGGGTGCTGGGCTGGCAACTCGACACTATAAAACTCCACTGCCAGTCATGAGCAGACAGGTGATTCGCTGTGGCGACCCCTAACTGGGAAAAAGCCAAAAGAAGAAGACTTCTGTTTGGAGACAGTAACTTTAGCTTTATAAGCTCCATTCAACATGAAATGTGTAAGTCGGGCATTATGTCTAGAACACGATTTCCATTTTTTAATTTTTTTTTTGAGGGGGGTGGGAGCGCATTTCAGTTGGCATTAAATGTGTGTATTTCCATTTTGGCTTAGTTCTAGGTGAACAAGCTATTACGTTTTTCTTATCTGTATAAAACAGTACTGACCTTAGATATGCTGCTTTCTTTTGAAACGTTACTTTAGAATTTATGCAAAGGTTTTTTCCATACTTTGAAACATTTTTAATGATGTATTCCAGTGTCAAACATACTAATTTCTTGTCCCCTATATATGTTAATTTAATTATATTTCTGTGTATGGGAAGTCCCTCTTGACGCACATTTTCGGGATTAGCCTGACTGGTCCGGGTGGCTAGTGTGCAGGTTGGATCGTAGAAGTTGAGCCCAGACCTTTCACCTGTTGTAGTGTGGGAGTTCCACCTGCCTGACGTAAGTTTGTCCTTTCCCTGTGGGGTCAGAAGTTGCCTTTAAAGTGTGACTGCCTGATTTGCAGGTTCTGTAAATGTGTAAATACTATCCACTGTTAGACTCCTGTTTTATGTTGAGTAAGATGTAATTTAAAACATGCACCTTCCTGTAAGGTGCTGAACAGACTTTTCCGACTGCTGTTTTTCAGTTTTGTAGTGCTTTGATGCAGTTCTGTTTAAATAGGTGTGACTTCACCTGTCTAGTGATTTCGTTCTGTTAAATAGGTGTGATCTCTTGCAATTTTTGCTGTTAAGCCTGGGAGGTGCCTTGTTTGCTCTGAACGTTTTATTTTGTAGTTTGGTAACCAGGAGGGGCTCAGGAAAGCAGAGTTTATTTTGAAGTGCATGTAGGAGTTGTGCATGAAAGCATTAGAGAACATATAAATAAAAAAATGCAGTAGGTGCTTGTGAATATGTTGGCATACGAAAATATACAATATCTGATTGACGTGTGATCCTTAACGTGAATGTGTGCGTGGGGGGGGGTGTGTTTTTATAATGTGGTTCAGTGTGTTGATAAGAGGCAACATCATGCTTTGTTTGTGAACCCAATAAAAGCCCAAGGGCCTGCATTTCAAAATTAATCTTGTACGCTGGAATATGTGAAAATCACAGGTGTGATTACCAACGTATAGGTAACAATGTAATAGAAAAAATAGATATGGGGCAGTTGCTGAGTTTGTATATGTTAATCCCATTTCGTTGGTGGGGGAGGCAAAGCATTCTTAGTTGCTGAGGCCTTTGTTTACACCCTTTGTGCTTGAAGTTGGCAGGGTGAGATTCGGCATATCTTTCCCCTCTTAGTATCTGTTAACAGGTGATAGTTTTGGTCTTTTCCTGTCTCCATGTCTTCTGAAAAGAATGCACAGATTATGTGAATGGGGGTGAGCCCTCTTCATGTCCATCTACCACTGTAAATATTTAAAGAGTGATCCGGTCATAATCCTGTACGGATGTCCTTTGTTTCTGACCAGAGTATGTCTGTTGTCTAACATCACCAACATAATGTGCTTTGGGTATGGGTGTTTGTCTCTGTGTTATGAACAAACTGCAATTATTTGCCTAAAAGAGATGTTACGATAGCTGTACTGGTGCAGGAACCGTTATCAATAAGCTGTGTGCGTTCTTGGATTTTTTGAAATCTGTGCTGATTTTCAGAAAATATTGCTAACAAAGTAATATTTTTCCATGTTATGTATATGATTTTGCAAAGCAAGTAGTCTGCTTCGACTTATGTAGTGCTTTTCAGTAACACTTGTGTTTTGTCGAGTTATGCCCTTTCTCACGGTTGTTGTAAGTTATCACATTGGAGTTTACAGGAGTTAAGGCCTGTGCTATAGACTTTTGCTTATATAGAAATGATTGCTTTAATAATTAGATTTACTGACTGCTTCTTTTCCATAGATTATTATGGTTATTCCTGGTACTGGAGCCTTGCCCTGATACAGTTTTAATTTTATTTTGGAACCCTCATCTGAATGGGTCATCAGTATAGTACGGCTGAGGCTAAGCAGTTGTAGAAAGCTTGGCCACATGGTGGATAAAAATGCCAGTACTAGTGAAGCTTTCAGCCGTGTGTGTGTGTGTGTGTGTAAATTCTCTTGTTGGCAGGATGACTATTTTCTCAGTCCCCTAATTATAAAACATAGTATGTAATGGAGTTTTGTCTTTTATGGTTCTGTATATTGACCGTGTTGTAACTTTGGGTCTGAAAGTTACTCGTTAAGATTTGTAATTCACAAGGTAGAAGTGTGTGTCCGAGGTGCCTTATTGGGTTAAGATAACGGCGCTTTCTTGTTTTGTGTTTAGTGGTTTTGCTTGATTCCCCCTGCACTGCATTAACTGCGAGCCTGCACTGCATTAACTGCGAGCGAGAGTCTGTCCAGTCAGATGGTTTTCAAAGCTGATGCATGTTGCAGAAAAGAATATAGCTGTATTTGAGTTTCTTCTTGCTGAGGTCCACTGAGTCTAGCCTTGACTATTGCTTGCTAGTGCTTTTTTTTCCCTTGCATTTACATAAGTGCTCTTTGCCTCAGTTGTATGTTTTAAATGTTTATGCTGCTTTCATATTTTGCTTTCCAAACACCTTCTAGAAATGTCAGGGCAGTGTTTGATGAACGTGTTCTGCATCTCCAATGATAGGATTTTTCAGCAGTACAATAGTTTTCTCAGGCCTTGTGTTTATCTGGAGGAGTTTGTTGGAATTGGACTTGCTGTGCATCGCTACATGGATGTCACCTGTGCTTTCATGGCACCTGATTATACCTGTCCACCTTGGTGCTGCCTAAAGCCATCCTGTGGCAGCATTTGGTTGTATCTGGACCATTACTGACATAAAGAGATGTGACTAGAAAGAGCCTGAGTTACTGGGATACACTTCTAGATCTCTGTAAATATTGTTTT
Organism: Protopterus annectens; assembly: GCF_019279795.1. NCBI lineage: Eukaryota > Metazoa > Chordata > Ceratodontiformes > Protopteridae > Protopterus > Protopterus annectens. The sequence goes on from NC_056747.1 coordinate 1,288,756,989, forward strand.
ATTATTTTATTTTTTGGAACCATAATGACACCCATACAGTTTTACCTTTCTTCTTCTTAAGACCCAGTAGTTGAGCTATAAAATTCCCCGTTTTTACCACTAAGTTCTGCTGCTTTTCAGTTTTAGTTCCTGCTAAAAAAAACTTTCATCTAATTGCACAACATCATGGCCTTTTTGGTTTAGTTGTTGTTTTAATTGCTTGGATGCAGTCCAGTGTGGTAGTTGCATAAGGAAATGTGTGTCTCACACGTTTGTGTAGCAGGGCACTGCCATTTCCCGCATGATTTTCGGCTGCATCAAATTCTTGGTACAAGCAAAAGGAAACTGCTGTCGTCATTAGGGAGTAACTGTCATTGGAATCATGTTGTTTGTAAAGTAACACTGTTCCAGCATGTTCCAAAATGTTGTGGAACCGGGTTAAACTTGGTGAGGCTGTTTTGCTGGTTGTGTGCAAGTCCATATTCTGTCCTTTTAAGTGTTCTTAATGTACATCTGTGCACATCTGATCGGTTGTCCATGCACATCTTTATATTTGCCATGCCACTGTGGGGTATGCAGGTTTGAGTACAGCTGTGCAATAGAGTAGGTTGTCTGTTACAAAATCGGCAAAGCTGAAAAGGGCAACTTTATATTCCTTCACTGGTCGTACATAACAGTCATGTTTTATTCCTTTGTTAACCCACAAATAATTTGTTAGCCACAAAAGTCCACCAGGTGCAATTTTTTTCCTGGAGTAAACAGCAAGCTTTATATTGTTTATTTGTTTTAGCTTTATGTAGGTGTATGCTATTTGTATTTTATTAACTGGTTTAGATAGACCTTCACTAGTCTCAGCCGGGGAGAAATGTCTGGTTAAGGGACTTTTCATTAAATAGTTACCAAGATTAGATTGAAGGACGCAAACCCAGGACTTGCAAATGAAGTACGCAAACCCAGGACTTGCAAATGAAGTACATTAACAGTTTGTAGTTTCAGCTCTACGTGCTAAAATGACAAAAGTGTAGCATTTGCAGTTTGTGCACTTAATGGCAGATTTATTTCCTCAGATTAGCATTTCTTCAGCTTTAGGTTCTAAGGCATTTGTGGGTCAGAGGTGTCTGCTGCTCAGAAACATATCTGTGTGAGGTTGATATAGGTTGGTGCTGAGAAATATAAAGTGGTGTCTCATTTTGTGTACTGGTGTTAAAAAAATTCTGATTGACAGTCGTTTCCCCTTTTAACTTGTTAGTTGACCTTGTTAAGTTCTCCTAAACTTTGGAAAGGTACTTTTATTTATTAATGCAGGTAGTGATTTTATAATATCGTATGAGCTAGTGTGTATTTTGGGGGGCATCGTCATTTATTGAAACAGTAGTGCAGAGTGGGGAGCCTTTGTAAAACAAAGGATTCTAGCTTTGTAAATCCTTACCAGATGGGGTTGCAGACATTTTCTTATTGGTAGATATTCAACTAAAATGTCCAAGTTGCCGCTCACATTTGTGTTTGCAAAGAACTTGCACATAGCGCAGGGGGTGCTTGTTCAAGTGAGGTACTGATGTTTAGCCAGTTGTAGCTGCTGCATTGGTAAAATTTACTGCATTAGTTCTCTTAGATCCTGGGTGCCGAGTCCCAGAAGCCGGAGAGTCACAAGTCCTCCAGAATGTGGTGCAGTTAATCTGTGGGGTTGTGTTTGGACATGTGCTCAGTACAGCATCAGAGAACGTGTCAAGTTACAAATAACGGTACAGGTGCTGCATAGTTGTTGTTGATGGAAATTCTTGCCTGGCTGCAAGTCACCACAGCTCTGTTTGTTTGGGACCATTTCGTGTCTTCCTTTGACACTGTTCCATCATTGTGTGTTTATCAAAACTTACTTCTCCTGTAGGCTCGTTATTCTCATCTGGGCACTTAATTATTTAATTTGTTTAGTCTGTACTTAGATACTCTTTATGCTGCTATTTCTTTACTGAAATGTTAAAAAGTAATATGTTTATAAGTGATGCTTTTGTATGCTAGCATTGCTTTAATTTAATAGCATGTTTTATTTATTTATTTATTTAGTGCTTTTGTGTTACCCCATGCATTTCTCTGTGTTTTCATTGAGTTAATTAACTCATTCCTTGCGTTTCAGTCTTGCATGCATGTTTTTTCAGCTTGCCTTTCTACCCTTTGCATCCTCTACCTTTTAAGCCTTTTTCCCTTCCTGAAAGTTTTTGATGTTGGTTCCTGATGAGCAGCCAAAGTGTTTTTTTATGGTTTAAGCTTTCTGCTTTGTCTGTATTGATTTCCCATTTATCACTCTTTCTCTGTTCTTGGCTGTGATTGCCTGCATGTCAAATGAACTTGCAACTGCCATGATTTGCCTTTTCAACCCCCAGCAAAGTGATTGCCATTCCATCTTAAACACAGCCTGCATGTCAAATGAACTTGCAACTGCCATGATTTGCCTTTTCAACCCCCAGCAAAAGCTGCCTCAATCCTTTGTTTTTTTTAACTCCCAACTCTTTCTATAACCAAGATTACTACATTGGCTGTTTTAGCAGTGACCTCTGATGTCGGATGTCACTAGACAGGTCTGCTGGCATCTCTGATGGCAGAGGCTTTTGGTTGCTCATGCTTCATGTTGGCTGTTGGGAGTGAGGCGTGTCTGGGGAGACGCAGATTGAAGTTGGAGCTGCCACTTTGAGTGGTCATGATCTCCCACCATGTAAGGATGCGCAGTGACATCAGGTGTGCATAATGAACTCTGTCACTTCCCCTCCTAAGATGTTCATAGTGTTTCACTGCTGCAGTCATTACACTTGGGTTATCCTGCTGTCAGGCGGTCCCGCAGTCGGCCAGAGTTCCAAAGTCTTGCTCCAGCGTTGGTTGCTGTCACTTCCTCCCTGATGCCTATAAGATGCAGCCAATGCCATTTTCCCCAGTCTTTCTTGCCGTGCGGTGCCCGAAGCAAAAGCAGTTCGCAAGTGCCGGTCGGCTGACTCCTGAGATATCAAATTCGATTTTCAGAACCAAAGTCTTCAATAAAGCTAAGTACCCCGTTGGGGAAACATTTTTTTGCCTCAGACCGATGTCAGTAAAAGTTAATCATTGTATTTCTTGTGGGAAGCAAATACCTCATAAGGATGTTCATTCTTACTGTATTCCATGCCTAGGCCCAGATCACGACTTCACTAGTTGTCGGTTTTGTGCTAGATTTAACAAACGCACTATTAAACGTCAGTTTGATTTTGATCGCCATTACCTTGGCTGAAGATTTAATTATACCATGCCAGTGGAACAACAGACGACCGGAATACACAAAAAACGCAAAGACAAGGATAAGGACAGGCATCTGAGGCCCAAAACTGATGACAAAGCCTCTTCTAGGCCAGTCTCGCCGGTTCGCTGGTTCTCAGTGAGGTGCTTTCGCAGCCCCTGACACCCGCTACCTCAGAGCCACAGGCCGCTACAGACTCCCTCGTGGAGGCGCCTAGGCCTCTGGATACTCAAGGTGTTGGGCCTACGGAAACTAACCCTTCAGATGGGTCCGGAGCCGCTGAGCAGGCATCTGCTTCTGAGGGTGTTTTCAGACCTTCATAACTTACCATTAAAACTACAGCCAAGTCTAAAACTTCATTAAAGACAAAGAAGCAAGTGCAGCATTCACCTGGACAGGCCTCCATGCCTAAGAAACAGATACTCAAAATGGCCGAAGACTTAATTACTCTGATCAGGGGTTCCCACCCCCTCCTGATAAAAGGCCTAGGCAGGATATAGATTGATTCCTCTGACCAGGTTTCCATATATTCTGATTCCTCTTCAGACCAGGGATACTCTTTACCCCCCTATGAGGACTCTGATGCTGAAGAATCAATTCCTTCAGCCTCTCCTCCTGAGGATTACTCTTTTGGGGAAACTTTATATACCATGAGGGAGCACTTCCATTGGGAGGGCCAGGATTACTCAGAATCCAAGAAAAGGCTCCGAGACTTTTTTATTGCCTCAGCACAGGGCCCTTGCTATTCCGCCAGTGTTGGATATTGTGGATGATGTGTTCTCAGAATCCAGTTTAAATCCTGATTCTTTACCCCCTGCTCCAGTCAAGCCAGACAGGTACTACAGAGTCCCTGGCTCTCTCAAATTTCTTTATAGAAACCCTGTTGCTGACTCAGAAGCTATTTCCCAGGGACCCAAAGGGGTAAAGGCTTCCACGGCTAAAAATCCAGTTCCCTCTGACAGGGATTCTAGAGCATTAGACAGATGGGGGAAGAAAGTTTACACTTCTGCAACTTTAGCAGTGAGAGCTTTAAATTGCCAGTTTCACATGCTTAAGTACCAACAATATTTGCTGTCTCAGTTAGAACAGAAAATGATTACAAGTTCAGAACAACCTGACTATAAGGAAATGCAGGATTTATTGCATGCAGCTGAACAAGCAGATAAACCTACTCTGCAATGTGGTTTTGATTCATTAGAAGCTTCTTGTAGAGCAGCAGTTACAGGATATGTGATTCGAAGGCATGCTTGGTTAAAAGAACAAAGTCTACCAGATCATGTTAAGGCAAACTTATTGGATGCTCCTTTACAGCAAGATATTTTATTTGGTATTAAGGCAGAAGAGGTATTAAAGAAAATGGAGGATAATGCAAAATCTATGCAAACAGTGAAGGATTTCTTACAGGTACAGCCACCTTGATTTAGCAGAAATTGGCCTACAAAGAATTGGTCCTTTCCAGTGTCAGACAGGCCACAAAGAGGCAGATACAGATGCCCAAGAGAAAGATCTCAGCCCCAAGGCTCTTACAGACCACGACAGTGTGGTGCTTCAACCCCAAAAGGAGGTGAAGACAAGTCACAACCTTAAGGAAACAGCCCCAATGACTTCCCCCTTCCAATGCCAAACTCTACCCCTTTGGCAGCTCCCTTAGGGGGGAAACTAGCACTTTTTTCTCAAAATTGGCAACCCAAGACAAATGGGTTCTGAATATTGTGTCTCAAGGTTACAGGTTCCACTTTCACACTTTACCAAGGCTAAAAGGAATGCCAGACCTACCACAAAATCAATGGGCAGAGTTACAAAAGCAAATTACAACCCTCATCGACATGAGAGCTATTCAAAAAGTGCCACAGCAGGAACAAGGACAAGGATTTTACTCAAGACTTTTCCTGGTCCCCAGAAAGGACAAAGCCTGGAGATCCATACTAGACCTTTCTACTCTAAATACTTACCTGGATGTTCCAAATGTTGACACTACAGCAGCTCCTTCCCAGGCTTGGCTTGTTACTTTGGACCTCAAAGAGGCATACCTGCATGACCCTATCAGACAAAATTGCAGAAGATACCTCAGATTCATAGCTGGTTCAATGCACTATCAATTCTCTGCACTGCCCTTTGGCGTATCTACTGCGCCCAGGGTCTCCACAAAGTGCATTCAAAATTATTTTCCCAACGTAATTCACATTCTTCTAACTTTTCTGGTACAATAAGACCTTGTACATCAAAATAAATCTGTTGAATTACTAAAAATCGAAATTTATGGTTAGAATGCATCACAGTTTCCAGGCTTGAATGCACAAGTATTTCTAGTATTTTAACAATGAAAAGGTATGGCTGTTATATGTAAACTAAAACAGGTTGTGCCTTTAAATTTTAATAGTTTTAATTGTTCATTAATTAGAGGAGTTTTTATGGAGTGTATTTAGGGGTAACTTTATTGTATGAGAATTGTTCTGATAAAGTCTGGTTTTACGCAGATGAAAGCACTTAACCTTCAGTACATTTTGGCTGCACTGAGGTCTTCTCTCCTGGTGGTTCATTTTTATTTTGTGTTCAAAGTCTTTTGGGTTATTGTTGTCATGAACATTGTCAAGTCCAAGTTGACCTTGTGCAATTCATTGGATGTTTCCTAGGTGCCAAGGCAGAATCTGCATGCCTGCCTCTGTAGGAGCTGCTAGGCTAGCAGTCTGTCACAACTCAAATCATTCATGTCAGACGATACTGGCTGTTGTGTCCCAGGTCATTGGGCATGGTGACCTCTTTTCATGTGATATTGGGGAGTGTTATGCAGTGGACTCTTCTGGTTTATTGATAGAATGTGGACCACCTGGATTCCCCATTCGGATTTCAAGCTCCTATTAAATGTAAGTTGGTGACTTGCCGGTGAAGTCCTTTCTGTGTCCTCTGACACCAATTACGGATGCCACTAATTACCGGTGCCACTGATGCAGTTTGCTCAGGGTAGCAGCCTGCATGGAGACTCGTGCAGTGCTGAAATCGTGATTTCAGGGAACAGCTTTTGTGTCAATGTCCTGGTGATGATGGTTTTCCTTGTCGTACAGTAGTTGATTCCAGGGATTTTTTACTACTATATGGTCTGTCAGTATTTTGTTGGTATAATATATTCAAACTTTTTCCCTTTGTCAAGAGAACATACTGGTATGACAGTGGGTTACATCTGTTTATGTCTTGTCCCCAACCCCAGACATGCTCTGGAGATGTTTTATGCTGCTGTGGCCAAAGGGAACTCTAGATGCCTTTCTCTTGTTTCATGCAATGTCCAGTATTCTGATGAGACCAAAGCATTTGAATGTGAGTAATTCTAGTGGCTCCATTTTGGGCAAGTCCATTTGGTTTCCTGATCAAAGATCACGTTGTATGTCCAGCCTTTTTGCACATCACTTTCAGACTGTACTGTGGATTGTCTTCTCCATCTGTCATACTGCGTAATCAACATTGTGGTTGTTGCACTTCCCATTCCATTATACTGTAAAACTGACATAGTGATTGTTGTACATCGCATTCCGTCATACTGTGAAATCAACATTGGTTGTTGCAGTTCCTATTCCATTCTACCATGTAGTCGACATTGTGGTTGTTGCAGTTGCCATTCCATTGCACTGTGAAATTGACATAGTGGTTGTACATCACATTCCGTCATACTGTGAAATCGACACTGTGGTAGTTGCAGTTCCCACATGATTCTCCACTAGCTTCTTAATCTTCATTCTGTGGGCCTTTTAGTAACTTGATTTTTCACATCTAATGAAATGTGTGCTGCACTTTGATTCAGTTGAGTTGTACAACGGCTGTTTTATCTTAGAGAAGTTGATTTGTCGTCGTTTTGAGTTGTCAAGTTCTTTAGAATTTTGTTCACATTTTTTTTTTTGGTGGTAATTACCCCAGTGAGATGCATCTTAGAACTCCACCTCCTGCCTCTTCTCCCATGTTTTTAGTGTTTTTGTGGGTTGGCTTGTGCACTCTTCCATTGTTTATGGATGGGGTAGCAATGCAGTACAGGCTGAATTAGTCCCTCCCACGCCCAATATTTTAACCCATGCGGTCAGCTGCCTCATACCTTAAATGTTTACAGACAACTTAGATATTCATTACAGAGGACAAGGCCTGGAAAGAAAGATGATCAGTTGTTCATCTCATTGTGTCCAACAGTAGCGAAGCAGTACCTTTCTAAAAAAGTTTCAGATTGTTTGTATTCCTGTACTTTTTCTACACAAGGGCAGTAGTTGCATTTTTTTTATTTAATGTGTCTCTGGACGCTGTCTTTGTAGAGCCTGTTTTATTTTTTCTTCCATGCATTCACAAGTCACTTAAAGATCATGGGCAAAGATTTTGTTTAAAAACAACATACTTTTTTTTGCAGTTGTTATTGTGCAAAATGACTTAACTTTCCCCTAACTTGTAAATGTTATAGGAAAGCCTCCCAAGTTTCATAATTGTAACGCACAAGTGGGACTTGTTAATTTAAAGGGCAATGAATCTAATAGCAATGATGTTTTAGCCAACCTGTTAAAATAACAGCTTTAGTAAAAAAACAACAAAAAAAAAAACAATATTTTTACCACAGGCAGATTTTTGAAGGTTCAGTCTGTTATAAGATGGTTGACACCCGAATAACAAATTTATGTCTGAGGAAAAAAAAGATGAAACTTAAAGAAGTCAGCAGCTTTCTAAAGCATAAAATCAACTAAAATCTGACAAGAGAGGAAAGAAAAGTTGTTATCCACTAAAAAAGTGTAAGGAAACAGCTTATCTAAAATTGTCAGGAAAAAAAAAGCAGAGTTCACAAAGCAGGAGGCAAAACCTCCTCAAATTGCCAAGGGCATCTTGGGGCCATTTTGAGATTTGTCTGAAATGAAGCGAGACAATGAAGATTTGAAAAGGTTGAGCACTGGGATGTATTGTAGTACAGAGGAGGGTTCTTCCATACGCAAGTAGATACAAATATTTCAAGCACAGGTATTAATGCCCTTTTAGCTTGCCAATATACCAAAACACTTGTTCCCATAATAAGTGTCCAGGCTGTTCTTAAAACTGTCTAAACTAGTTCTTGTCTTTCGGCTTTTCCCGGTTAGGGGTCGCCAAAGCGGAACTCCTGTCCACTAATGATCAGCAGTAGATTTTCACGAACGCCGAGGTGCCAGCTTGACGTTCAACCTTCAATGAAGGCACGCCCATTTACGCATGTCTTTCGAACGCCCACCCAACCGCAGGGAGGACATGCAGACTCCACACAGAAGGCACTCCCCACACTCCAGCCGAGAATCGTACGGGAGAACCTCTTGCTGTAAGGCAACAACTCTAACGCTGCATCATCGGGGATGTAAAACTGTCTAAACTAGTACTTCCTTTAATGTAATTTGGTAGTCTGTTCCAAGCATCAGCTGCTCTCTGAGAACCAATTACTACACTTCTCATTCCTATAGAATCTTCTACATAGGTTATCTGACAATTCTCTAGTACTTTTTGATAATCCCAAACATTCCCAGAGGTAGTTGTCTCTAAATGTCCTATATACATGAATAAGATCTCGTCTGAGATATCTGTAAGAAACACTGTACAAGTTCACATATTTTAGTCTTTCATAATAACTTATAACAAGGGCATCCATGGATGTGTAAATTTATTTCCACTGTACTCTTTCCAGTTTACTCATGCGTGTTTTCTTATAAAGTTTCCATATTGTTATTCCATACTCTAAGTTTGGATGTAATGTAACTAACAAACAATGTCTTCATCATTTCTGATTTCCAAGACTTTATAAATCTTTTTATACCTATACTATAGCTATAATTAACAAGTTGGTTGATATGATTAGAAAAACTCATAGCTGAATCTACCCATATACCCTGGTCCTTAAATGAATCTACAGTTTTAATCACTGTGTCCTGTATTAAATATTCACCTTTCAATTTGTGTCTCCCAAATCTCATATCCTTAGTTTTTGATGTATTTATCAGCATATTATTCTCCTGTGCCCAAATGGTCAATTTAGTCAAGTTGTTTTGCAGACCTGCCTTATCTGTAACACATGTAATCACTTTACCCAGTTTCAGGTAGTCTGCATATAAAGACTGTTGAACACCTCAGATGAAAAAGATAGATCTGAAAGATACAATGTAAACAAGTACGGGCCTAGGACAGAGCCCTGTGGGACACCCTGACTGTAACCGAGAATTTCACCTGTGCAATTGCTGTATGATACTTCCCATGTCCTATTTGTAAGCCGTGCAGCTATCCATCTTATCAAGAGTACATCAATACCTAGTTCTTCTTATTTATTGATCAGCGTTTTGTGCATGACCCTGTCAATTACTAAAGATAAATGTATATAAATTGCATCACAGCACAGTTTTTTATTCACAGCTGTTATTACATTGTTATAGAGCATCATGTTACCTGTGGTAAAAGATCTATTTACAACATATGCATGCTGACATATAGTTTCAAGACCCAACCTTTCCAATTCTGACAATAAGTTACTCAATATTACCTTCTACATTATTTTTCTACAACATGAAAGTAGACTTAAGGGTTTATATGAATTTAGACTTGTCCTACTTCCCTTTCCCTTGAAGGCAGGTTTAATAAGCGCATGTCTCCAATCTTGAGGAATCTACCCATATTTATATGACCTAGTAAATAACAGATATAATTGTACTGCTCTCAGGTCATTATTACTAATTCTGTATCCTCCTTGTGCTTTGTTTGGATCCGGTTTGCATAGTTCTTTTTCAATATAATCTGAATTGAATAAGATGTGGATACTCTACAAGAGGGCCTTACAGAAACAGATGCTTGGTGCCAGAGCCATGGGCTCAAGCTCAATGCCAAGAAATGTATAGTTAGCCCCTTTGGGGAAAAAACATGTACCCATGAATTACCATATAGGTGGCAGTACACTAAACACCGAAAGTGTGATGGACTTAGGGACACAGGTGGACAGTGGTCTCACTTTCGATAACCACATCACCACAACAGTCAGGAAATCCTTCTATGTGGCACACCTCATCACTAAGGGCTTTTCATCCAGAAAAATGGAGGTCATTGTCCCACTGTACTCATCCCTCATTAGACCCATTATAGAATACAACGCCCCATTTGGTATGTACCTCTCAAGACATCTGCAACAACTGGAAAGGCCGCAGAAATACCTCACTAAAAGAATCACAGGCCTAAAGCAGATGCCCTACGCTGACCGCCTTAAAAAACTCCAGCTATATTCTGTCGCATATTGTCTACTCAGAGGCGATCTCTGCTCAACATACAAGGCCATGTCAAACCCAGAGCTGTTGGACATGCTACACTTAAAGAAATCCCAATCCCTCAGAGCCACATGCTCCAGGGATCTAAACCTTGTCATCACAATAAACAAAACATGCTGGAGGGATAGGTTCCTGACCCAGAGACTCCCCAGACTCTGGAATAGATTGCCCATACATGTCAAGCAGAGTGCCTCTTTGGCCCTCTTCAAAAGGAACCTTGACGACTGGATGGGAGAAAGGAAATTCACCCCAGGGATCACGTCAGTCGCCCTACTAGACAGGGGTCCAGGGAAGTAAATAGTATGGGAAGAAATAGCCAGGGAATTGTTATGGCTAGGCTTGTATAGGCCCTAGGGCTGATAGCCTAGTACCAACCTATGAACCTATGATTTGATATCAGTGTCTGAGGTTACCTGAATATCACTAGAACAACTTATCACCCCCTTTGTGGAGCCAGACTGTTTTGCATAAAATTTTGTAAAGATATCTGTAATCTGTTTTATATGAGAATAAAGTTTAGAATCTATGCACAATTTATCAATTTGTATGTCTTTACTCCTTCCACATGTCATGTATCCATGAAATGGTTTCCTATTATGTTCAATATCTTTTTATATACATTTTCTTCAAGTTTTGGTTGCTCTTGTTTTACACTATGCTTAATTTGTTTGTCCAACTTTATTTCAGTTTTCAAAGTTAGTTCGACCTGTCTTCCACTTCTTATATTTTTTTGTCTCTAACCTTAGTCAGGTATCTTGTTCGTATGGAAATACATCCCCCTGATGTTGTATCCCTAGATCCTGATGCTAAAGATTTTTTTTTTTTTTTTTTTTTGTATACTCTGTTTCTCTTTCAGAACTTTCCACATTACATCTGCAGTTTTTCCACTGAAAACTTCACTCCACTTAGATTTACGTAGTGACTGTTTTGCTTCCATATAATCTGTAAATAACCTTCTGTGCATTGGTTTAGATTTCACTTTGGCAGATCAACAAATTAACCATTATAACCCCATGATAACTGCACATCTACGGTGCTAAAACTTGAAGTAGCAGTAATTTGTTTAGGAACACAAACAATGTCTAGTATGTTCCTGTTCCCTTGTAGTTTTTTTTCTTTTTTTGCAATCTGAAGCAATTGTTGTTCCTGAACATACATTGTGAATAATTTCCTCACTAATTTTGTTGACTCTGTTTTGGGTAAATTTAAGAACAGTTAATATTCTTCCCTCCTGTGTTTCGTGCAAGAAATGTATGAATTACACCAGGTCATCTACACTTGACTTTGGTGGTCTGTACACCCCAGCAATTGTTATATGTTCCAGGGTTGTATTTATTGTCATAGTTACACGGTCTATAGTATTGATGTAATAATCACAGGTCTCATAACTAGCTTTAATCCCTATCATAACACCTCCATCTGATTGTTAAAATGTCTGTTACAGTGAAAACATTTATACTCTGACAGAACTGGTTTCCGGTCATTCTTCTTTAACCATGTTTCACAAACAATAACAATATCAATCTTGTGGGACTGTAGCAAATTTTCCAATAAAAAAAAAAACTTTATTAATGCTCCTAGCATTAACAGCCAGCAGAGATCCATCAAATGTTGCTATCTGTGAACTGTTACATTTTTGACCCGACAAAAATAATTCCTATTTTGTCAAATATTTGCAAAATGTCTATAGTAAAAATGTCTTCCCTGATCTTGACAAATTCACCCCATCCTGTCTGAACAAATGTGTGCCCAGAACTAGGCTTGTATGCTCTACACATTTCCATTTTTTGAAACGGGGCATTTTTTCCATGTAGGTATTTACCCCAAAAATCTTTTCATTCACAGTGACCTGACTATCCTTTCTATAGGGGATTTGTGAAAAATACTTCTTAACGCCCAGTACAAGCTATACTATCTAAGAGGGCTGTCAGTTCCCTACTAACAGTCTCTCCTTGCGGATGAAATTGTTTGTACCGACGTGAATAAAAACAGATCCATACTTCCTTACATTAAGGCATTCCAAGACTTGTCTCGCATCTTTTATTTTTGCTCCTGGCAAGCATAATACTATCTGATGTTCATTATCATCTCTGCAAAAATAACTATCAGTTCCTCTCAATTATTAATCTCCAATTACAAGAATATCTTTGCTGGCCAGCTCTGAAGAATCTTCAGCTTCTAATACAGTAATATCCACTCTATGTATCTTCAGCTTCTAATACAGTAATATCTGCTCAGCTTCTAATACAGTAATATCTGCTCTATCAATTGTTACAAAGGTTAGATCCTCATCAGCATTAGTTTGATTAATCGCACTGTTTTCATTGTGTATTAAATTCTCATCCAGCTGGTATTGTAAATCCACAGCTTGAGCCATGTAGTCAACATCTGTCTTTTTTTTTCTTACAGTAATGTTCTTCAGTCCTTCCACGTTCAGTTTTGATGTCTTCCTTTTC